>NW_026933667.1:35000-58312 GCF_032062105.1 Saccostrea cuccullata | reverse complement strand
GAATGAAAAGTGTTTGCATTTGCATGTCATTGTTGCTACTTTCCCTATATTTACACGGCAGTTTTGTAAAGAATTTATGCGAATGGAATGGGTGTTCAATTGATGAATTGAAGTTTAGTCTTGGTTAAAGTACAAAAAAGTAAATATATTTTAGGCGTAATATACATGAAAGGGGCTGTAATTTGTAACGCAGAAAAGTGCATCTGGAGAAGAATGCTCCTGTGGTTTATAAATTAGCAAAAAAGGGGGGTTAACCTAAAGATTATTCCTTAGTTTTATTTATTGTGCATGTACCATTTTAGAATGAAAAAAATAAATGAACAATTTGTTAAAACTAACATTTAAAATTATATTTCATAATTTATAATTTCATGATTAATGATATTTCATTATTTGTTAAGAAATCTAAGGTCTAAAGAATGATTGTATCATTGCCTATATCAAAAGAATGTAATCTGCTTAGAATCTACATGTTGAGGACATTTGGATTTTTCTATTTACATTTGTCACGTGAAGTTGGAGGCACATGATTTTAGCATGTATACTTGTAATTTAGAGGTCATATATAAATTCAAATATTGCAAGGCCATAACCAAGTAAAAAATTTGTGATGCATTCATTTAGCGCTTCCGTTTGTGTACAATATTCATAAATATATAGTTACGCCGCAGTGTTGAATAAAAAACATCTTTTAATTTAAAAAAAAAGTTGAATTGTTCACAATCATACACTAAACAGTTGTTTCCGATTTAGCATTATTTTTAAATGGAGTTCAAAGTATGGCTTGAGTTTTAAAATCTGATGGTAGTGGTTATTTTTCAAAATGAAAGGAAGATATAAGACACATTTTGAGTTGAACACACTTCATTTTACTGTAAACGGGTATCAATATCAAATAGGAGGGAACGTCTACAGTAACTGAATCATTCGTGACAATTATTATTGCTGCACTCTAACCGATCGACGTCTTTACAGCAAATAAATACCATATTTTATTGTTTAGATGTTTAGATAAAATATTTTCAAACCAAGCCAAGTGGTAATTTGAAATAAAAATGTCCCCGTACATCTGGCACTTCAGTTAGTAAGTACATGAGCACCTAATTCCATGCTTGCAGACAATCACGTGTTTAAGGATGTATTCTTATGATCATTTTACCCCAAGTTGGTCTTCGTACGTAGACATGTCGTAAAATTCAAACTGATAACAATTTACAAACAAGTTTTTAAAGTTTTTATGATTTTTATATTTAACTATATTTATTTTTAAATAAAAAATCTTTCTATGTTGTATTAATGACCAACACGTGTGCAAAATTACGATATTTACGACATAGGCCTAAGAAAGTCGACAAGTGAAATCGACATGATCATGATCGAGAGGGGAAGACTCAAGAAGACGGGATCGCCTGTTTCAAAGCGACAGGAATGCCGAATGACACTCCATTAAAAGAGCCAACCGACATAGATATTAAAACATTAAAAAAAATTGTCGAGATCGCAATTAAGCCTACAGGAACATTCTCGAAAGCGGTACCCAAACATGCCAGCCAAGAGCCCCGGTGTGTGTTTACGACGTTCCAGTAGCAGTGGAAAATGTAGGTTTACAATGCTTTCAAACTTATTGAAAATAGCAATGTTTATGTGTTATAGATACAAAGGTTTCAAAATGCATAGTATACTGTCACATCGCAAACTCAAACATAGCATAAACTTGTTACATGTACGTAACGTTAGGCCTAAGGTCTCCAGAGGCGTGCAGACGACAACATTCGTATTATCTTTTTTATTACAACTTTAGCTTTTAGTATATGATAAATTACCTTGGATATTGCAAATGCAGAATCTCTATCTCAAATTTATAGACATACCGTAAGAAAATAATAAGACAACTTCTATAATTTTTAGCTGTTTACATTCGGTAAGAAACTAGGTCGCTTCATTCTATGGCGGCCTATGCGGGTTAAAAAATGGAATATTTCTGAAACATCATGGAACATGTAGAAATTATTTTGGTCTAAACTACAGGCCTGGGTTTATAAAAACAAAGTCAGATAGACAAAATAATGATTTTACATTTTTTGAACAATGATATTACCAGTAAATTATAATCTAATTTTTTTCTAAAATCAATTTTTACAGGTATGTCTTGTTTTCACAAGAATCACTAATGGAGGCCTTTAGAAGAGAGCAGGGTTTAAGAACCACTAAAATTAGATGGAGAAAATCATGAAAATCAGATTGAGAATGTGGGACTGGATTTAACTAATCCCTGTGAAGCCACCATCCAACACCACAAACCAGGACCCAATCTGGAACCCCCAGGGCAAGAGAAAGAGAGGACATCCACCAGACTATTATGAAATTTTATGTGTTAATTGATTGCTTTTTGTTCTTAAAAATCTTTTCTTAACAAAATTGCAATTATTACCTGAAATTATCACACTAATTTTGAATATTTGGTGAATAAAACACATACTTTGATGCCTAAATGCTTGATTTATTTTCACTAAATGCTGAAAAAGAAACAGGGGGTGGGGATATAAAAAAATATCAAAACTTTCTTATATGTGCACTAACCCCTACTTTTCATGCTATGAAAAGAAGCCATAATACCTAAAGAAACTGTACAACAATTTTCTTAAAAAGTTTAATTGTAGAAATATGTTTTTCTTTGGTTTTTCGAGCAATTTTATAGGGAAAAATGTGCCAAATTTTGACATGGGTGAGCAACATTTTTGGGTACAAGTTATTTAATTGTATTTATTTGCTCATATTTTGCTTTAAAAATCAACTTTGCAATACTTTCAAGTAAATTTAAGCCAAATTAAGTTTTAATTCACTGTATTTATAAGTTTTATGAGGTATTTTATGGTCTAGTAGCATTTTTTAAGGAAATTTCCCATGCTCTATTTGGCTTATGTTCAAAGGGTTGAACCTCTCTTAGATGATCACTAACATACACTTTTCTTGTCTTTAAATTATTCCTTGGATATTACACTTTCAGAAAAATATAAACATTTGGAAAGTTTAATGCACGTTTTTTTCCGCGTATCATAAGAATACATCCTTAACATGGAAAAGCCAACAATTCGTGTGACCTTGGCATGCTCTAATTCATATTGATGAGACAAGTAAATAAAAAAAAAATGTACATGTACGTAAAACATAAATACATTGTTTCATTTTTACAATACCCTATTATTTCACTGGCCTTATCAACAGGTATACATTAGTTCTATAAACCACAGCTGTAGTGATATTTTACTTCCGCATCACTCATGTCACTCTCGATTTATACATTGAGCAGAGTAATGTACAGATCGAGTAAA
Source organism: Saccostrea cuccullata (assembly GCF_032062105.1). Taxonomy (NCBI): domain Eukaryota; kingdom Metazoa; phylum Mollusca; class Bivalvia; order Ostreida; family Ostreidae; genus Saccostrea; species Saccostrea cuccullata. Next base: position 54,980 of record NW_026933667.1, on the reverse strand, counting down.
AGATGAAAAATATTTAGCATGTTTAAGTTCACTGACACTTCTCAAATAGCATTTTAAAAGTAACAGATGAATTGAAGTATAAATTTGTTTTTCTTATTTATTATAATATAACATAAAACAGATTAAAATCACTACAGGTATTACACAATGAACTGGAGGTGGGGGGGGGGGGCACTGCATGATTGACGCGGGTCTAGTCGCACAAAGTGTATATCATGCGCTGCCTAATAAACTTACAGTTTAAAGCACATAGAAAGTTCTTTTACAAAGACGTGAACGTTACACGTATCAAACGTTAGATGTATCAAAGTTTAACAGTCGAAAAGAATTAGAGAATCATGTATATTCACGCACACAGCCCGACTTTAATACATGTAGAGCCATCGGGTTATCAAACTGTTTTATATTTACAGGCTTATTTGGCGAATGTATCATAACAAAAATTGAACTAAAATAAGATTGCAATATATTTCTGTGAATCCGCACTATTCAGCCATTTCAATCTTTATTATGCATAATTGTCATGGGAAAAGCTTTCATATTAACGAGAGTTCAAATGTAAACCCTTCTATTAAATAATTAAGTATGTATAATGCTGATAATCTATAAACTTATATGCAAAGCAATTTACTAAATGAATAATATGTACACATAGTGTTAAAGAGGGGGTTGGGGTATTTTCCTGATAATGTATTAGAAATTTAGAAATAGAAATTAATAAACTGGAAACCATTTTCTTTCCTCTCATGAATGCAGTAAATTTTGCATGATTGTACGGCATTGCGATGTACATTATGTATGTATCTGTCACCGATTGTAGCTCATCAATAGCTTAATCATTTTTTTTTATGAGTGATGGTCGGTACATTAGTTATTGATCTTGACTTGGGTAATTTTTTTGTCGCAAAACACTATGAATACTGTACCACCATGAAAGCATTTCACATAGTTTATCGAATTCATTGATAAAGATATATTTTTAAAGAAATTTAAATTCGGGGTTTAGGTACATAAAAAAAGAAGTTAAAATATTCTTAAATAGGGGAGGGGGTACTTTGTTTAGGAAGTTATAAAATCCGTTGGTGGAAAACTTAACAAGTTCTTTTTGTGTATCAAGACATTCTTGTTAAAATGTTTTGAAAATGTAAAATTCAATCCAAACATTGACGAAGATTTCCTTCATCAGTATTAGATACAAATAAAAGTTGCTTTTAAACATTAATTTTTTCAAGGTTTTTTTTTCAAGGGTAAAAAATTTCCCGTTAAGTCAGTATTGCTCGCATAAAAAAGAAAGAAAGAAAAAAAATTCCTTCTTTAAATATATAACTTCCATTCGTAGTTTATCTCTAGATTTATAAAATGTTTTAATCAGCCTTTTTTTTTAATGAAAACCAGCAATCTTTTTGTACGGATGTTACGTCAGTGGTGTGTATACACAGTTAAACACAACCAATTGTCACCACTGGGCTAAAAAACCTCCCAAATTGCATAGAATAAACAAAAGATACACTAACACAGTAGCAGGTTTCTTCGCGACACGTGTCTCCACTTGTGACACGTGCGGACAGGTGCCCGTGACTACGAGGATCATCGTAATGATTGAAACCTACCTGATTGATTTGCAATGATTTTAATTATTATTTCTAGAAATAAACTTCTCTACATCAATTTCTATTTAATTTCATTATAAGATTTTGCAGAAAATAGATTATTAAAATTTTCAGTTAAATTAACTTTACTTTGCAGAATACACAGAATTACTCTGGCTTAAAAATTAAGTTCATGAGAAATTTATGTCAAATCTTTTGATATCTTTTCAAAATGTCCATTCTCAAGAAAATGCTTTCAAACCAATTAAAATATATGTCTCTGAAAATGAAAACGAGACGGAACTTTAATTTTGTAATGTAATTCCCATTTCAAAGTTTACCTCGTGGAAATATTTACAAACCATAGCTTGATTATAACCTTTGCAGGAACATAGCAGACACAGCTATACGGAAATACATTGTTCTGATATCACGATTTAAATGTTTGCTGGAAAACATGCTGGCTTTTTCACCCTATATCAAGTATATCATGTGGTAAGTCATTATAGCAAAATATTAGGTGTATGTTTTGTACCAGCTTAGCTTATAAAAGCTTATAAAAAAAACTCTACTATTTTTGTAGAAGATGAAATTACCATTAAAAATAGAAGAAAATTGGAAAATTTAGGAGTTTTGAATACACTCCCAATTGACTGCGAAATACATTTTAACTCTTAAAACTGAGATGAATTTAAATTTTGTTATCAATTCCAATTCAAATAAGGTCGAGACACACCATATTAAATAGATGAGCATATGAAGTAGTTTTCACTTCATACGTGAGTTATCTTAAAAAAGAACTTGTGTCGTGTATATAATAATAATTCTAATTTCTATATAAATAGTAGACCTAGTGTGGCACTATCTATTGTTATTGACAATAAATACAAACACGACATTTCTTGATTATTTCACTTGAGAAAATGAAAAATAAAAATAATAAAAGACATACACTACAATTATAATTATAATAAGTAATTGAATATTAAATGGGTTGATGGTTCCGTAAATCAAATACTATTAGGAAGTTATAGTTATGTTCAAAAACAATTATTTGTCTACCCACTGTTAATTTTATTTTATTGTCATATTATTATGTTTGGAACACTTCAGTGCCTCTCAGTAGGTCCTTAGTAGCCGCAGTAAAAACCTCAGTATCACACAGTACATGTACCTGTATCAGCTTAGTGTCATCAGAAGCACCTCAGTGCCCCTCAGTACTTCAATAGTAACTAGTGCTAATTGTAACGGGAACCGTTACAGATGTTCCCCAAACGCTCCCCAACTCCCATTTGGTGCCATATTCCCTGTAAGCTTCATAAAATAAGGCAAACTCTGTGCATTTTTGACTTTCACAACGTTTTCTCAGAAGGATACCAATTATATTCAAATTTTAGCACTGCACCCGTGCGCATGTGAATGCATGTGCATTATGACCATATCATCTTGTCTACACTATCTATATATTTTACTATACTATACATGAAAGCAATCAATCCAAAAATATTAAAAATCACTCATTTTCATTTCACTCGTTCCAAATGCACACACATGTGTGCACATGCATGATGACCATACCTTCTTGTAGGAGTTCTTTATATCTATCTATGTTCTAAATCCCATTCTGTTTGGTTGAAAAACAAGGGAATTATAGCCATTTCCAGTTTGAGCCATTCAGATTGCAGCACACGTGCATGCGCGTGATTTCATTATTTTTTTCTATATCATATTGTAGTATATCCTAATGCATGACTATGTTTTAAATTTCAAGGCATTTCTTCAAAAAACAAAGGAGATATAGCCCTTTAACGTTTCAGCAAATCAGATTGCAGCACGCACGCATGCGCATGCTTTCATGAACATTCTAAAACGTCATGCTGTAGAACTTCATTATGTAGGACTATTTCAAAATTTTAAAGGATTATGACAAGAAACAAGAATGATATTGAGACTTTAGTTTCAGCTAATCAGAGCGAAGCGCACGTGCATGCGCGCAAGTCTACATAACATGCCTACTGACCCTTAAAAGGTTTCAAGTCGGATGTGTAGTTTACAAGATCACTCGTGGACAAAATTTTCCCAGGAAAAAGAAAAATAATAATAATAATAATAATAATAATAATAACTAGATACGATCTCGTTGCGAGCAACGAGAGGTCTTCCGTCCGATTCCGTTAAAAAAAAACGTGAAGTCGAGCTGAAAAAGTAAAAAAAAATTATTGCGCTCAAGGGGAATTGAATCCAAGTCGCCATTACGCTACTGGGACCTCTGCTCTAAATCTTTTTGTATATACCTCTGTATAACAGTGCTTTTGTTTTAGAATTATAAAAGGCTAGTCACTATTCATAATTTCGCGCAAACGCCACGAGTTAATCTTGGCGCCTTTTCTTTGAAATGTTCTATTTAATAGGTGTGATAGCTTCAATGAAATAAAAAAAAACCGTTCATATAGCCTAAAATTCGACGATTAGAAAGTATATTTAACACATTTTACAAATTCCATATAGTATGTAAGCAAGTAACACTTTTTTTTACTTTGAGAACCAGCCAAAACCAATTATAGAAGACGTTTAAGAAGAACGTAGTTTGACACAGAATTGCAACGTAACTATGACGTGAAAATCCAAGTATTCCTTTACATTTCATTTGTCCCTATGTTACTTTCGTTCAAGCAAACGTTCGGCTGCCTCCGGAAACCCCTATTGCGAAATGTCGGAGTCGACAGAGACGGCCGCCATTTTGGACTCGCTTCAGATTTTTAATTGTTAATATCTAGAGTTTGGATTTATCAATATTCAAACAAACCATACAGTAAGCATTATAAGAAGTGTCTCTATTACCATTCCAAAAATAAATGAAAAATATTGGAAAACAAAAAAGTTAGAAAATATGGACTTTTTAATTTCGCTTCCGGCAGCAACCGGAAGTACCGACGATACACGAATAGGTGATTCGTCATATCTAAAAGTCATCATCTTTCATCTCTAACAAGTCTCCAGTTAATATCTTAAACCATTTTTGAAAAAAAGGGGGGACAAAATTGCATTTTAAAATCAGAAAAGTGTCAATAACTTGGAACCAAAGGTGAGCATTCCAAATTTTCCTATCCATGCCACAACTTCATATAATGACGCATAATTCCTGAAAGTTTCATTGAAAACCACTCAATAGTTTTCGAGAAATCGCGTGCACAAAATTTTGGGGAAAAAAAATAATAATAAGAAGAAGAAGAAACAGTAGAATCACTAGAAGGTCTTCCGTGAAGACCTTAATAAGAAACAGAGTAAAAACAATATCTTCCCCAACTTTGTTTGGGGAACATAACAACAGTGCTAACATCAGTGCTCCTCAGTAGCACAACAGAATGCACAGTAAAAACCTCAGTGCAACTCAGTACATATGTATTACCTCAGATTCTCAGTAGTAGCCTCAGTACTACTCAGGGTTTTCTCAGTACAGCTCAGTACTTCCTCAAAGTTTTGTTGGATTCTCAGGATTTTTTTAATACAGTAGTGCATGCTGATGCACATGTAATCAATTGAGGGGCATAAACTCCATATGGAGGTTTTACAGCTGTATGGCAATATAAATTATTGAAGTTGACGATATAATAAATTGAATTCACCTCGCGTATCATTTTTTTCTTGTTGTATATTACAATTTCCGCCTTCTTAATTAAATATTTAATATGAAAGGGATATATTAGACTCTTAGTATCTTTGATTTTGGTCTCACAGAGATACAAATTTAAAAAAAAAGGTTAGTAAGATTTTTTTTGGCACTGGACAATCATCTGTTTGATATGTTTACATAGGTTAGAGGTTCAGAATACCTAATGGTAAATTAAATCAAGATTGTTCAGATGATCAGAAAAACAAAGGTACATTTATTTAAAACTAATATATGTTTTTAAAAGTTCCTTTTTAGAATGGAGTGTGTCTATTATACAATGAATATTGTTAAGACAAGGACCATATTACCTTTCATTAGTTTTGACTAACATATTGATTATGCTTCTCGCTTATTGCTTCTATGTTAATTTTGAATTATTAAAGACAGAATAACAGATGCATGTAAATCAAAAGATATTGTCTGTCAACTAAGACAGGTCAAGCAGATCAAACATTTTTTTTAAACTGGTGTTTAATTCATTTCTATTTGTCTACGTTTCTTTGTTTCTTAACATATCAAATGCGTTTAAAATAAAATTTCTTTTTCATATTTTTATTAGTTATTGACCAAGTCTGTATCTATTTCAACGGAGGCGATTAGTTTATCCAAAGTAATTTATAATGTCCAATTGTAACCGTTGTTAATTTTACATAAAATAAAAAATCAAAATCAAAATCTCAACTTCTGAGATCTTCCTCATTTTTCTTTTTGGGTATTGAATAAAATGGGTTATTCGCTACCAACATAAACTAATTAGAACCCTTGCAGAATATTTAATTCTAAAAAGAAAACGTATTATATACTTACCTGACGAAGAGAAATGCACGTATCCAGCAAAGGGTAAAAGATCACTTTGCTCTACATCTCCAGTACACAGACATTTCTTAATACCAGAATTGTAAAAGAACGAGGAAGTTTCTGCCTGCTTTCTGCACATAGCACAACAATTCGATAAACTTGGAACCTTTGTTATTTCCGATAGAATATTTTTAGTTGTAATTAGATTGTCACAGTTATACACGTGCACATAATCAGATGATTGTTGGAAAGAATTGATAAAGTCGGGAACTGTGAGGATTATGCATATTACAAAAAGCCAAGAGCACATTATTGTCTTGATATTATTCCTTGTAGAGAACTGCTTAGCTATTCGAAACATAACAGTATAATAATTGCTTGCGTACGCAGCTCTGTTTAGTCTACTTAAATGGGATTCGACGAATTTATAAATGCAGTTCTTAACAATAACAGAAAATGAAATAATTAACAATTTAAAAATGCATAAGAGTAAGATTTACTTCAAAACTAACCACTGTATTCTTTATTCACACACAGCAATAAAAGATAAGTCACTCCAAAAAGCGAAAGACACGTAGTACCAGGGAATAATGTGACGCACTCTATAATCATTGGGAGGCAAATCAAGTGAATATCACAAGACGAAAGACCATCTTTAAGCAATCACTTAATGGAAGCTTAATGGTGATTTAATGGTGGCTTAAGGTAGGATTCTTCTCACATTTATAATATTTAAAAATTCATGAAATTTTCACAGAATCAAGAAGACTATATCAGAAAATGATAGTATGAGTGAAATTAAAATTGACTTTTTTATATTAGCGGCAAGGTTAGGTCAAGGTCATTATCTTTTTCTTTGACATTTAGAATAAAAATTGCTGTTACAAATCATGTGATGCCTACTTCTATTTCAAAAGTTTAAAGATTGTTCTTTTTGCATTAAATCATATTAATGTATCGGGTCTATAGCATGATATTACCAAATTTACATAAATGAGTTAACTTAACTGGATATTGGCTAATCCGAATTTTCTCTGTTTTTCTTAATTTTTTAGGATATATTAGTTATTTTCATATGCTTCCTATATTTAACTTTTTCTTATTTTTACATATAATAAAGTAGTCTTACAAATGTACAAAATGATATAAAAACAAAAAGTTTTGATCGTTTACTAAGAGAGAAAAAATACTTTTTATGGATTTTTGGCTCAAATCTGCACTTTGGTAGGAAGCGTTCAAAAGGTAACAAAGTTCTGGTATGTTTGAAAAATCATATTTATTTGATATATTTTGAAAGTTTAGTCCCTCATTATTAATTTAACTTACATTTGAAAATTTCTCCAAGTCTTCGATTGTGTAAAAATTATAATTAAATTCATTCTTTTATTATAATTTTGAGAGGCAGAAAAGAAGATATTTTCATACGCTACCATTCCGCCAAAAATATAGTCCCGACTACTTTTCAAACGCAGTTTACCATTTTAAAGTTGTACAATTGTGATGAGGAAAGAAAAATATGATTTTTTAAAATTCCTTACACCTCAATACATAAGACATATAGGCAAATATACTTTGAATATTTCATCTAGTCAGAAACCAGAGAAGAATCCTACCTTAAAGAAGTTATTTCCTTTGAGCAACCATTAAACCATCATTAAGCTGCAATTTATAGGTGCTTAATGTACAAACTTCATTAATTGTAAGCTACCATTAAGCCACTATTAAGCTGAGCCTAATGGTGACTTAATGGTCAAACCTTATTAAACTTTTACGCTTATATAAAGAATCTTTGACTTTTAGTTATTTTAACATCATTTACGCAAAATATATCCCAACTCATAATTTTGTCTCGATCGTAATTTCTACGAGTTTTTTTTTTTTGTCAACGTGCATAAACTTGATCACCGTAGAGAACAAAGTTTGCTAATAGCCACAGGGAATTGCTCCCGGTGTCTAAGAATTATTTTTTTTTAAATCATTTACAGTAATAATAAAACAAGACATCCTTTATCAGTACCGTATATCATTTTTTTTAAATAAATCATTATTACATGCGTTGTTTTTATTTTAAGTGTATTTGATTTTTTAAAATAATTGATTATTACACACCCGGAGCAAGCCCCTGTGAAACATCTTAATTTTTCACTACCGAAAATCAATTTGTTCTTGAAAATTATCTTTATCCATGAACACAAAATATATAACCTTTTTTTAAATGGTATTTTTATTTCATGTTTTAAAAGAAACATTCCGCTACAGAATTCACAGGAATATAACTTTAAGTCAAATAATTTCATGAAAAAAACTGTTTTTTGGGGGGGGGGTGTACTGGTATACAAATGTTTAGTTTTCAAAGACTGACTTTTACCAGGGAGCTATATAGGTCCCTGCTTTTACATCATGAATAATCTTAATTAATCCGTTATTTTTTTGTTTTAATGCAGCGGTAAGTATCTGTCAAAATCTCGTCGGTCTTCAATGATTGTTATTTCAAAATTGATTTTCAGAAGAACAGCCGATCAGATTAAGGACAGATGATACAAACAAACTTTTGTCAAAGAATTTGAAAATAACAACGTGGGTCATGTTTAAATGAGGAAAGTGAATAACTTTCACCGCGTAGTTTTTACTTATTTTTATTCAAATTTGCACAAAAATGGAATTTGAAGTGAAAATATTTGTATAGATTAATAAGGATGGTTTCAGAAGGGCAGACTTTTTAACACCACAAAAGGTTTACAATTTCTTTATGTTCTAGAAATTTATTATTTACATCATTTGCAATGAAATTGGCCAAAAAATATATACCAATCCAGGCATCCATTTTTTGTTTGTATCATCTGTCCTTAAACATGACATCCGAAAAGATTTATACACATTGAGAAACGGGGTAAGATTAACAGATTAACAGTGTACAGTACACCGACTGGTCAGACAATAGACCTTAATTAGGTGACTATACATACACAATGTACACTGACAGATTTTGATGATCAATTATTTTTACAAAATCTAAATTTAATGCAAGCATATAAAAAATTAAAAATCATGATTCATCGTAAAATGTCAATTATTTTGATACCCATTATGATATAAAAAGAATTGAATCTGAATATGATATTCTAAAAAAAGTTTTTGTAAACGTAATTAACCAGGTAACTCTTACGCGAGGATTGTCACTTAATTGTTGACACAGAAACCGTTAATATCCGCAGTATATTTAAAAAAAAATAGTAGAACCTGTTTTTTCGTTTTTTCTTTTTCGATGATAGATTTTTGTGTTTTAATATAATTAATTTATTTTCAATCATGATTTAATGCTTACATGTATAAATTTTCGAATAACAGAGCGAAGAACTCAATCACATTACATCAATCTAAAAGCCGAACTCAATGGTTTGGAAATATTTATGTGATATACGGTAAGCCTTTCTAAAAGATCCACAAATAAAATTTTTATATTTTGATTAATAAATCAATTCAAGACTTTTGGAAACGTTCAACAAAATACTAGTGAATACTTTTATAAGTCCAAACAAATTCTGTAAAAAAATAAAAGTTATATATATAATATTTTCCTCCGAAATCAAGAGCGTTGATAGTCTAATGGATACGGAGTCCGAGAATGTAATATAAGAGAAAAAACAAGTTGCTGTCCTTTAAAAAAAGGACTGCAATACGTGGACCATATGCATGTTTTTTTTTTTTTTCTGAAATTCAATTAAGAAAATTTCTAGGTGTAGGGAATATTCATGTAGGTTTGTTTACTTTTTCTACAATGATCTGCGTACTTATAACTGATAGTAGTCTCAAAGCAAAATTGTGAAATTTTATCTTTGATTAGCGACCTTTAGTTTTGTCAGTTTAAAAATTCACGTTATTTTGCTTCGTATAACTCATACCGACTTAGACTGTTCTGGATTTATACGGAAGAAATTTATCATGAAAAATAGAGATCTGATGGTTTACGAGAAGCACAGCTCTGTAGTACGTAGATTTTTTTGTTGGAGCCCCCCCCCCCTCCCCCAAACACACACATTAAAAGCCGTTGCTACAGACCTTTATCAAACGATATTTAGATTGCTGAAATATTAAATAATTTGCGAGCCTTGATGCACAAAATTAATGCTGGATAAAACTTGTTCTATCTTTTTAAAGCTAGAACTATTCATTGAATGACGTTTTTCATTCAGATTTTTAAGTTACATGTATTTATATACTGTATAACTTCTTAAATTATCCATTGTACAAATAGGTAAAAATTAATGCCTGGAAACCCTATGATTTTCTGTTCTAAAATCAAAGTATGGGTCATGACAAATTAAAAAATCGGGTCATCAGGGGCTACAACTCATTTATGGAAGATAGCTCTTGATGAAAACTAAAATCTAAGGAAAATCAAAGAAATTGATATCTAAGAAGTTTATTCCAAGATAATGACACAAAAATTACTTTTATATTGTAATCTTTATCTAAAATTAAAGAATAATAAATAACAAAACATAGTAAGAGTGTTATTTAAAGAAAAAAATTTAACAGGTGACAAAATGGTCATTTTGTAAATATAAAAATATAAAATATGTTCATAATATCATTTGCAACATGCTGTTACCATGGAACAATAATATTCTTATTAAAGGGAAATATTTATAAATACATTAGAAATGTCAAAACTTTTCATTTAAATTATTTCAACCCCCCCCCCTTTTTTTTTACTTATTTTCAGGTCAAAAATAATGAATATCATACTGTAAATATATCACACTTGGCTGTGTATTCTTTTTAGTGCTTTTGGCAGAAACTTCCATTAATTCAAGTGCAATGCTAAATGTTTTGCAAATATACATATTAATAAGAACATTAAGTTATCCGCTAAATCATATCTATGCTAAATTGTTCAAAAATCAATTTCCGCCAAATATCTTACACGCTAAATATAATACATTTACAGTAACTCAATGTACAAAATTGATTTATAGAAATGAAAATGGTTTGAAATTCTGCAATAATGTGAAGTTACAATTATGTCTAGAATTTAAAAATGTACACAAAAGAATAAAAAATTTTCACAGAAATGCTGAGGTTAAAATTTGATAGCGACAGTAAATTGTATCAAAGCAGAGTGATAAACATTCGATACAGACTTTGAAAGTGAATTTCAAGATTTAATGACACAATAAATAGTACTTGTGATATAAATGTAGATACTATTAGGACTCCGACAGTAATCTCATTGGGTATGTGTGATACTAGTAGATGATCCATAATACAGACCAACTTGTTTAGGTACAATTGATAAATACATGTGGCAGCAAAAAATTCATACAACTTTTGGACAAAATTTTGTAGAACTTTTGATGTTCCAGTCACTCTAGGTTTGCCATCACTGGTTTTGGGAGAAAACATGAATTAATTTATTTCACCATCCCTGTCATAGCTATAGATCAGCTTTAGATGAGAAAATGTCATGGTCTCTGCCAGACTCCTCTTCAAAAAACTTTACCAATCAGTACACACAGATACCCCTAGTTCTTTGATTTTTCAGCATTGAACACCTGTTGAAACTGAGAAATAGTATACAGATGATTGTTTCATACAATATACATGTGATTCATTGAAAGTTTGCAGCAGAGATTATTCTGTTCAACTTACATGATAACATATAGTCAACTTCATGCAGTCAAATATTTTTCTTAGTTCTTATATTGATTCCCGAGCAAATTGACAGATAAACATTTGATTTTAGAGCGACCAAATTTATATATTTATCCTGCAAATACTCCATGCATTGACCTAATAAAGGTAACCTAATAAACCGAAGCTTTATCCGGTCACTGCCCTAATAAAGCCTCGTGCATGTACAGTGGAGCCTCATTTATCCGGACGCTTTGGTTCCTAGTCAATTTGTCCGAATATGTGAAGCGTCCGAATACCTGAATCACCAGTTAAACAAAACAATATAAAATTTATAAATTCCGTCCTGATGAAAAAGCGTTCGGATACTGAAGCATCCGGATATTTGGGGTCCGGTTATCTGAAGGTTCACTGTATTCCGACGTTCCCAAAGCATTGTGACGTCAATTATACTGCAATGTTTACGCCGTGGAGTCATAGTTTTAACTGCAGAGATGTGCCTAAATCTGTTGGAATTAGCTAGTTTTGGACACTCAAATGTAAAATTTTGTTGCAGGACAAACAAAATACATGATAACTGTCTTGAAATATAAGCGATATTTGGGCTCGGGTCGAAAACAAAAGAGGGCTCGGCAAGCCTCACCCTCTATCTCGTTTCCTAACCTTTGCCCAAATATCGCTTATATTTCAAGACAGTAACCATGTATTCTACACCGGTATGTATCTACCAAATGATATAATTTAAAACTGTTCATACCTTCAAAATTCTTTCATGAATTGATAATAAATTTAATATTGACACCAAGTTGTTCAACTTCTGAGGGTCTCCCAAAAAGTACTGTAGACTATAGCTACAAAAAGAATAGATATAATTATATTACATGCAATTGTTGAGATGCATGAACATGTAAATCCTATCCTTATTATTATATGCTTTATCCAACATTTCATGGTGTTAGATAAAAAATTAGATGTGATGAATATTTAATACTAGTTATCAATGCCTAAATTAGATGACATAAATTCCATAAACAAATATAAATATACCTGTTGCAATCTGTGTATTAGTACTGATACTGAAATATATTGCATCCCTTTGGATTTTCTCAGCTTTTTCCGTTTTGGGAACATAGCCAGCTGCAAGCAATTTCCGCACTGCATGTATAAAAACCAGCTAACCCGAGTTTCACTCACATTTAATTGCTCCCTCGCTAAATAATAATGGTCCGGAGTGACATTTTGAGCACAATATGAGGCCTCTGACCAGAACAATGAACATCAAACTCGATTACCCTCCTTCCAGTCATCTAACGAACACTTACTGGTCAGAATGAGGGGTATGCCATGACAGCAAAACATGCTTGGAATCACGAATAAGGTTATTTCACAAGTATGATCTACTAAAACAACTGGACGCTCGTCAAATTATGTCTTTTCTTGAACCTTTCCTTCCCTGGCCGACTTTTCATGGGCGCCGCCATCTTGAATTTTATAGTCTCGGACACATCGTTTTATTTTTAAAAGATGCACATTTAAAAGTATTCAAACGTCAACTTTGTTATCATCAAGTTATATTTTTCTTAATTAACTATCAATTGAAACAAAAATATTTGAATTTTGGCCTTTGATATTGACTCGAAATGAAGAAGCATTTTATTCCGTAAATTACCGAGATCAAGCCGAAGTTTACCGAAAATTACAGCCTATTTGTACAAATGCTTGTGCCATAGAATCAATGTTTAGTTTGTATATAAAAGTATATGTAAAAGAGAGAAAATTGGATCAGTCAATGAATATGTAAATGCGATATGCAGAATTAAAAGCGTGATTTGCCAATTGAATGGTATATTTTAATTCGAATAGGGCGAATTATTCTATGGGCAAGTTAACTAAAGTGCGAAGCATTCTGGCGCAATCGTAGTCTGTCGTTTACCCAGGGCATCCGGTTTAGCTTCGCTTATATATTTACTGCGTGGACCGCAGGGTCCACGCAAAAAAACGGCGCCCGCCATGTAATCCTAAGGTCATGGGTTCGCGCCCAGACTGCGGCGAGTTTTCTTATTAGGGTCTTCGGTCTCCAGCGGAAGACCCTTCTATTATTCTATTGTTTCTTTTTCACTTTTATTAGGGTCCTCCGTCTTCAACGGAAGACCCTTCTATTATTCTATTGTTTCTTTTTCACTTTTCTTATTCTTCCTTTTTTTTTTTCTTTACAAAATTTGTGCAGAAGATTTCTCAGAGATGTCTCGTCCGATTTGCTTCAAATTTTCATGGTAGATGTGTTGTTATCTGAAGTTAATTCCGGAAAATTATTTTAGCGATATTCACTTCCGGTCGGAAGTTATCGCCCTTTGATCGAAATTTCGAGGACCTCCTTGTCTGTGACAGAACTCAAAAACGGCTCAAGCTAGAAAGCTGAAATTTTCAGGGATCATAGACGACATGTTGCCATATTGCACCTGGGTCAGGATATTTTCCGGAAGTGCCTAGTAATGAAGCTCGGTATGGGTCGAAATTTAGGACACGAATCATGACTGATTTTTTGAGACATTTTGCATTGTATCTTTTAAAGTATAATTATTTTGTTAAAGTATACTGAACAATATTTGTGTATAACCATATGATCTTTCATATGAAATCAAGAAAAAAGTGCTGACTCATCACATTAAGGAAAAATAGGGGCCAAAAGTCTTTATCCAATAACCTTTTAACAGTCAATATTTTGTTATATATTACTGAAGCAAAGATGTTTAACTCAACAATCTACAACTACACATTATGACTTTTATGACGTATAGTACATAATTAGGGGCCACACGGGGCTAAAATGCTAAATCTTTGATGCTTTATATCTCGAAAGTGAGAAATATTTTGATAAGTAATATTGAACAAAAGATGTTCAAAATAATGTTTTGAACAATATGCAACCTTTCATTTTTCGCTAAACGTCCCCATTAGGGAGTTGAAGGGTTGGCCCCTAAATAATTCTTTTGCAAATATCTCGAAAACGAAAATGAATCTCTGAATAGTTGTTGAACAAAAAGTGTTCAAAATCCTAAGAGCTTCAAGAGGAAATCCAGAAAAAGGGGCAGGGCACTCAAATTAGGGGCCAAAAGGGGCTAAAAGTCTTTTTTCGATAACTCTTTTACAGTCATTATTTTGTTATACATTGCTTAAGCAAAAATGTTTATCTCAACACTCTACAACTGTATATTATGATTTTAATGTCATATATTACATAATTAGAGGCCCCAAGGGGCCAGAATCCTAAATCTTTGACGCTTTATATCTCGAAAGTGAGAAATATTTTGAAAAATAATATTGAACAAAAGATGTTCAAAATCATGTTCTGAACAATATGCAACCTTTCTTTTTTCGCTAAACGTCCCCAATAGGGAGTTGAAGGGTTGGCCCCTAAATATTTCTTTTGCGGATAACTCGAAAACGAAAAAGAATCTCTGAATAATTGTTGAACAAAAAGTGTTCAAAATCCAAAGAGCTTCAAAATAAAATCAAGGAAAAGGGGCAGGGCACTCAAATTAGGGGCCAAAAGGGGCTAAAAGTCTTTTTTGATAACTCTTTAACAGTCAATATTTTGTTATACATTGCTGAAGCAAAAAGGTTTATTTCAGCAATTTACAATTGTATATTTTGATTTTAATGTCGTATGTTACATAATTAGGGGCCACAAGGGGCCAGAAGGCTAAATCTTTGAGGCTTTATATCTCGAAAGTGAGAATATTTTGAAAAATAATATTGAACAAAAGATGTTCAAAATCATGTTCTGAACAATACGCAACCTTTCATTTTTCGCTAAACGTCCCTATAAAGGAGTTGAAGGGTTGGCCCCTAAATATTTCTTATGCAAATAACTCGAAAACGAAAAAGAATCTCTGAATAGTTGTTGAACAAAAAGTGATAAAAATCCTGCGATCTTGAAGATGATATGAAGAAAAAAAGGCTGAGCCCTAATATTAGGGGCCGTGAGGGGCCAAAAGTCGATTTTTTAAGTTTTCAATATTCAATATCTTTTAACAGATTATGGAAAATCATTATTTTAGAATTAAAATTTCAACCAAATCTTATCTCATCTCATCAAAAATCGGACGGAAGACCCACTCGTTGCTCGCAACGAGATCGTATCTGGTTTCTTTTCTTTTCTTTTTTTTTTAATTTTGAATTTCATTGTTTTTCATTATTTTTACTATATCAAGATGTGTGCGAACTTTACATTTATAAAATTGATAACAAATCACTATAAAAAATAATTTTTCACCCATATTAACAGTATTATCGACTGCGTAATGTGGCTTAATTGTGGCTTAATGGTGGCTTAATGGTAGCTTAATGGTAGCTTAATGGAGTTTGGACATTTAGCACCTGTAAGTCCCCCTTAATGGTAGCTTAATGGTGTCTTAATGGTGGTCTAAAAGCTACCATTAAGGACCTGTTAGCCACCATTAAGCTACCATTAAGCTACATTTAAGCACCCATTGAGGACTTTTAGATGGCTTAATGGTAACTTAATGTTGGTGTAAATGTTACTTAAAGGTGCTTAAGGGGGGACCTATGTCGTTCTACGTCAAAACAGCGTTATGTGACGTCACAATAGCGACGTTTGTTTTTACCTGTTGACTGAGATATAGGCATAACATTGCCAATAATCAACAACGTACACAATTTACAGAAAGAAAATTTATTCATCATTAATAAAAGTTTTATTTGATTTATGGAGTTTGTTAATATTAGAATTCTCTTTCTTTGGTAGATAATTCATAGCAATTTCAGTTGTGAAGTAATACCTTGATGATATGCTGATATATAAGTGCAAAAAGATTAGATACAATTCAACAAAGAAAGCGGCTTAAATCAGGGAAATATGTTTTATGTTTACCTTTAATTGTATTGGATAAAACGAAGAAAAAATTAAGAAATGTACTTGCATGTACCTAGCTAAATTTGCTAATTGATTTATAGTACATACAGATTTTATTGTATAAAGTCATTCCTAGGTTCTAATAGTTGTTGATTGTTGACGGGGAAAGGGGGGGGCAGAATTATTGGAATGAAGAAGGAAAGAATTATTTTGATTAAATTGTGTCTAATCAAAAAAAAAAATACTCGTTTTTCGCAAAATAGTTTTATATTCAGATGTTTGTCAATGCTTACTTACCCTTTCTTTAGTGCAGAAAGGTCAATATTTATGACACAAGAGTATGAAAATAAAAGGAAACGTCGTATTTCTCGATTATTTCATCATAAATGTATACTTTTTTCTTTGTTAATATAAAGAGATTAATCATTTCTTCTAAAAAATATGAATTACAACATTTTCACACAAAGACTTTTTAAGATATTACCTGTTATGCATGTCTGAATTGTAAAAAATACGATACTTACATTGTGCTCTATTATAATTTTTCATGCGGGATGAATTACGATGAATTTGCCTTCATTTTTAATATACCTGTTGATTTTGAATGTGATTGACTTTTTTGGTTCTTTTTAGCGCATATTTGTGGAAGAACACTAATGTCTGAAAATAATTATTTTTATAGCAATTCACACTGGTTTTGCACGTGCTCCAGTGTAAAAATAAGCATATAAAGGTATTGTTTTTAATACCTAGAAATTAAGAGCAAGTGGTCAGGAAAGAAATGTCAAAGTTTTGACAATTTCACACAAAGACTTTTCGGACATAGGTCCCCCTTTAATGGTGACTTAAAGACAACCATTAAACCATCCTTAAGGATCTATAAGCCACCATTAAACCGGACTTAAAGGGTGTGTTTCAGTTGTGCTTTACACTCTGAATACATTATTTATTTTTAGGCAGATCATACGGATCTGCAACCTTTATTCAAAACTTTTACTTGAAAATTATAAAGAGAATGTACTGAATTTATTATATGGTGTTTTGTGTGATGTTCGTGTATGCCACTGTATGGTGTGCATGTTTCACGGTGAGATGCCTTCCTAAATCGCATTTGTCAAGGCATACACGCAATAAATCTTAAGAGATTTTGACCATGCAAATGGTGTCTTAAATGTTCGTGAACAAATGCTACATTTTCTTCATTAAGTCCGCAATGGCAACCATTGTACTGTAATAAAAAGACCTTGATATAGTAAGCATACAAAAATTAAATTACACACTGTTTTAAGGGGAACCTATGAACCAAACGTCTTTATGTGAAATTTTCGAAACTTTGACATTTCTTTTCTGACTACTTGTTCTTAATTTTTAGGTATTAAAAACAATACCTCTGTATACTTATTTTTACACAAGGACACGTGGAAAAACAGTGTGAAATGCTAAAAATAGATAATTTTCAGAAATTATTGCTCTATATATGCGCTAAAAAGAATCAAAATTAACAGGTATTTAAATTATTTGACTTGTTTCTTTAAAATGAAGGAAATCATTGAAAAATAATCACAGAGCACAAACTAAGTATTACCCCAGATTTTTGTCGTAATTTTACAATTTCGACATGCATGAAAGGTAATATCTAAAAATTATTAATGTGAAAATTTTGTAATTCATATTTTTTTAAATAAATGAATTAACTCTTTATTTAAATAAAGAAAAAAAGTATGTCATAAATTATTGACCTTTCTGCACTAAGACAACGGTAAGTAAGCACGGGCAAACATCTGAATATAAAACTATTTAGCTGAAAACAAGTATTTTGTTTTGATTAGTAACAATTTTTATCGATTTCTTTTCTTTTCTTTTCTTTTCTTATGCCAATCATTACCCCCCCCCCCTTTTCCCCGTCAATAACCAACACCTATAAGAACTAGTGCTAATTGTAACGGGGACCGTTACAGATGTTCCCCAAACGCTCCCCATGTCCCTTTTCGTGCCTTATTCCTCTTAGACCTTTTATAAATATGCTAAGTATCCAAGGATTCCATTTAAGAATATAAAAGTTACAATGATATCAACTATATATCGTTTAACGTTTTGCATATGCAAGATGATTATGGCTTGTTGGATAAGCGATTAACATATCTTTCTATCCCGCGAATCAAAGAAAAAATATATATATAAAGTTACCATTTTTCAAGCATATGTCATTTTTTAATATATCGATTAACATTTTATTTCTCTACTTATTTTAACCTCGGGCTCAAAGTTGGTTTTATTCCGACGACAAGGCAGGGTTAAAGTCGACTAAGGGTATCACGCCGATAGCTAACCAATCAAAATGAACTTATTCAATAGCAGTTTCATACATGGAAAAGGGATTTTCCTTTCTGTTCGGAATTTTTTTAATATTTTCTCTCAGGCCATTTTGACAACGCTGGTACCTGTGCCTAGTAAATTTTATATACTTTGTAAATAAATATGCATAGGTTTTTGACCGGAACTATTCATTTTTTCCAATGCATAGGGGCTACTTTCTGGGGTTTACAAGAGATGTTTAAAAAGACATTCGTGTCAGCTAATGTGACCAATATTGTTTAACACCTTCTTATTAATATTTTTTTCATGAATGCAAATATCTGATTATTTTACAAAGAAGCGTACCTGTATATTGATTTTTAATATACCGAAAATCGCTATTTCTGGGGATTGCGTAATTCTAAAAAAAAAATTCAAATAAATTTCAAAGGTAAAATAAACAAAGGATACTTGGTATCAAAATATTATTTCAAATCAGTAGAATTGAATGCTATTAACGACATCTGAATAAATAGGCTATAAAAAGCTTATATACCAACTTTGTTCATCTGCACTTTGATTCTAAACACGACAGGATTTGTAATTTTTCCGTATAAATTAATAATTTCTATATACTTTGGAAACTCAAATCAAAAATTTTAATACATTTTCCTCGAGCTTTTTTCTGCAGTTTTCCTGAAATTTTATTTGGGTTCGAGGTGTTATTTGAGTTTAACAGCGATTCTCTACGTTGCAATTAATTTGATTTGTTTGGTTGTTGCGGGGGGAGGGGGGGGGTATTTTTATTCTTAACCTATTTAACGTTGGAGTTAAATGTTGTATCTTACTCCAAGAACTTAAGATTGTTTGTGATATTTGGATGAAAGGTCAAGGTCATTAAAAACCACCACCTCTTTAACTTCTATCCTGCCAACCGAAATAAACTCTGAAAGGTGTTTCTAGATACATGTACATGTACTTCATGTTTCTTTTACCCTTGGGTCAAGGACAAAGGTTAAGGTCGATTTCAAGTTCATAGGTCAAGGTGATTTTGGTATATAGCTAATATCAACATTTTGTTCAGGTTACCAGTGACCTTGACTTAAGTTTCAAGG
>NW_026933667.1:0-30000 GCF_032062105.1 Saccostrea cuccullata | reverse complement strand
GCTTTTGCTCCATAGAACGCCGTGCTGGTTAATCAAAATATTGTTCTTTAAAAACAAATCCCTTAAAAATATATCATTGAATATGTTAGATTAAAACTCACTAAAATACATGTCGACTCCAGCGTGCATTACTGAAATTTCGATATTGTCATGCGTGACAAAAAAAAATTACAAACACGCAATTTTACCAGTCAGCAATGGTTAGGTTCATTTCATACTTTATTATCTGAAATTCTTAAAATAAATTCTAAAAGACGCATTTTTATGGGTTTTTAATGAAACGATTAATGTTCGTTTATTTGAATCCTGTAATTGTATTTTTCATTTCACATTTGTGCTTATTTGAAATCAAATACAATTCCGATTGTTGTACCATTATAAATATTTTATTGATATGAAATCATTTGAATGTGATAAACCAATCAGAAAAAAAAATATTTGGAAATGTCAGCGTTCCAATTAAAATTCTTTATAGGTCTAAGCATACTCATTTACTTAAAAAACAATCACATAAACATGTCGTCTACATTGTGCAGCCTGTACTTTCTTTTTCTTTCTTGATTAATACCAAATAGCAGGTTTCAAATCATTAATTTATTTTCAGACAATATAACCCCAATCCGCACCCCAAGTACCTCAGACCCAGGGGCCCTGAAATTCACAATTTTGGAAGAGGCACCTTTCAACATCATTGATAGTACGTACTTAGAACATTGGCATAATACCCGGGAGCAAAGAAAAAAGATTTCCAAAGACTTCATGCATTTTCACTATATAATCATTTGAGCCACACGCTAACAATAAAACCCCTAATCCTGGGGCCCTGAAATTCACAAATCTGGAAGAGGCGTCCTTCCTCATCATAACTATGTACACAGTTCACTAGTTTAATACCCAGGAGCAGAGGAGAAGATTTTTAAATAATTAATGTATTTGCACTATATTATCATTAGAGTCCCACCCTAACATCAAAACCCCTTGACTGCTGGGTCATAAAATTCACAATTTACATGTACATATATTGAATAAGGCTGCCTCTTACAAAATTGTGCATTTTATGACTCTGGGGTCAGGAGTTCTGGTGTTATTGTGGGGTTCAAATGATTATATAGTAAAAAAAAACATTGATTCCTTAAAAATCTTCTCTGCTCCAGGTTACCCTGGGGGCATGATTTGAATAAACGTAAAACTATAATACCTGATGTTGCCTCCATTAGTTTCATCGTTCCCGACAATGTGGTTCTTGAGAGGATTTTAAAAACATGCCACCAAATTTTTACTTTCTCTTCTTTATCTCCCCTTAAAAGATGGCGTTACCATTCACTTGAAAAAACTTGGATTTCCTTTACCCAAGGATACTTTTTAGCAAGCTTAGTTAAAATTGGCCAAGCGGTTATCAAGTAAAGTCGAAAATGTGAAAGGTTTACAGACAGACGGATGCCGGACAAAATGTTATTAGGAAAACTCACTTGAGCTGTCAGCTCAAGTGAGCTTAAAATAGCAGGAACATGATGTTGGTAATTGATTGTCAGGGATAAAAAATTAAAAAAGAATTTAAAAACTTTTTTACTCTGGGTTTTACGATGAAATTTATTGAGTAAAAAAAACAAAATGCACAATACGTTATAAAATGCTAAATATACAGGTGTATATACTAAAAACAAAGAAAAAATAAGTCATGCAAGATTCGAAATTGAAAGAATTCATAAAGTTGATATGTACAAGAACATTAGATTATTGTACTCCAATGTGTGAGTGAGAAAAGAAAACTTGTGTGGTATCTACAAGTAATTCTTCATTCTAAAGTAATAAATCATATTTTTGTGCCCCCCAACTCAGAAAAAACCTAGTAGATCTTCATTCGAAATATAAGGAAATATACAACCTTTGTAATTCAGTTTACGTATTTCAAACTGAGAAGTGTTCTGCAAAGTCCCTGTAAAATCTAAATGCTTGAAACAATTAATCATTACTGTTCTATGCATTACGGATATTCAAATCTGAAATGTGCAGAAAGACAATTTAAGTAATAGAGTAATTGGTTTATTAGCTCTTCCCTCGCTCGCTCTCTCTCTCTCTCTCTCTCTCTCTCTCTCTCTCTCTCTCTCTCTCTCTCTCTCTCTCTCTCTCTGTCTGAAAACAACAAATAAGTATTGTACATATGCAATCGAAGATGATACATATGGTGCATACACTTCAGTAGTAATTGTTTTCTAATAAAGGATAAAAAATAATGGATGATTCTTAAATTACAAAGTACTGTCTCCTGCTTTAGTTGTAAGAAGAAGGTATGGTTTCTATACAAATTTGGCCCTGTGATTTTCTAAAAAATGAAACTGGTGTAAAAGTTGAAATTTAATGCAGAAAAATCATACAAGTCATTTTTTCTCACATGTGTTTTTAAATGCTAATTATGACGTCATAAACATAAGCATTTTCCCGTATTTACTTAAAAAGTTGCAGAAGACACTAATTTTCAATGAAAACTTCTTTCAGATAACATTTTCCACAGGCATCGCCCAAAAGGATCTTGAGATATGTGATTTGTTATTGAATTTTGCAAAAAACATCAAAAAATTAACGTGGGCGACGGCTGTGGACACTGTTATTTAAAGGAAAATCGCCCTTGAAATGTGCAATTTTGAGGCTTTTCTGTTGAAAAATGAAAAGTGCTAAACATTAATGACGTCATATTTGCAGAATGGTAAACCTTCATGCCATATTCTTTCCTGATTGATCAGAGTCATTTATTTAACTATAATTTAAGCCAGTTTCAAAATTTTTTGATGTCATTTCATTTTTAATAGGGCGCAATAAAGCTAAAACCATACCTTCTTCTTTAATAAAAGTAGGCTGGAAAGGGAGTTGGTGGAGACTACCAAGCTTTATTAATAGATCCAATTGACTATAAACATTTTTTTTCAAAACTAATAAAAGCAATAGATAGAAAAATCCCACTTATTTCATGGCATATGCTGCAGACATGTGAAATTTTACATTGAATATTTCACATGTATCATTTATATGTAATATACAAGTACAGTCAATAAGATGTCTATGATTTATCAGTCTTCGTAAATAAATAAAACATGTCAAAATAGAAAAAAACAAAAACAAAAACAATGAATTCTTTGGTGTTTTCTTTCAAACTTGAAAATGCAGATGAGGGGGCACGCCATTGCTTCCTCCAGTTGCACCGTTCTTTGTATCGTACGTGTACTCTTCTGGTACAAGTTCCACTCTGCTCTGACTTATTTCCCTTTCTCTCATTCTTTTCCTGATAATACATTTAATCAAAATACCTTACAGCTTACAGTTCGATAATGAAAGGGACAACAAGCTTTAGAGAGGAAAATGCTAGAAGAGTTTGCCACTGTCCCAAGAATAGGGAAAGCAACTTCCAAATAAGAATAAATCAAAAACTACTTAGAAAAATTACTCTCAGAAAAATAAATAAATTTTACTCACCGATAAAATGTATATGCAATGTAGCTACCGAGACAAATTAGAATAAGGCTGAGAATGACTACTGTAACTACCAGTGCCTTATTTTTTTTCTTTAAATCTGCAAAGAAAAAAAACATAAGATGAAAAAGGAGTATTTCTTATCCAAACAGTGAGTACCGTTATTGCATTACATTCGGTTGTTTAATCTATTTATTGCCTATTGCGCAAAGCAATCCCCACTAAATTAAGACAAACAGCACAAAGAGATTCTCCCAATTTGGAGTTGAAACTGAAACCTGGTTCCAATTGAAAACAGTACAGGAATGTGCGCTATACCGCTTGGCCACATGGGTAAGTCTAAATATTTGCTTTCGATGCTGATCGAACCCTCACACATAATATATCGCACATGTTCAACTTAATTTACAGAATGTTCTAACTGTGGACAACAGACCGGATGCATTTTGGAGTGTCTTATCTATATCTTCATCTGCATGCAACAAGTCAAAGCAGCCAAGTAGTGGGGTGTTTGCTTTGTAATCAGGAGAGCCGGGTTTGATTCTCGTTCGCAGCGTCAAATTTAAGCCGTAATCAACAATTATAGGTAATGACTGTTCCTTTGTCAAGCACCTGTCATTAGAAGAGAAAGTCAAGAATCTTTCGGATGCGACGTTAAAAACCGAGGTGGGCATTGGCAAGACAAAAGACTTTCATTCCTTAGTGACCCTGATTTCCTAGAATAGGTTAAAATTTGTAGCTCTCATTGATACGTGTTGGCGTTTTTGTATGAAGCCACCTTTAATAATTGTTTGGTTTCCCTCTCCCGACAGACTAGGAAAAAAGGCTAGACTTAAAACTTCTTTATAACTCCAGGAAATAATGTTTTTTTTTTACAATTTCGATGTTTTCACAGCTTATACTTAACCATTTAAACGTCATATTTACTACTCCACAAGTTATAGGTAAGTGTATTTTATAAATGTCCTGCAAATATTCTGTATGCAAGCAAAAAAGAAAGTAGTTTAAGCCCTACCTGCGTAATACACATTGACTCGAATGATATTGTTTTTACTCGTTTGGTGTCAGAAATTAAAGATCATTTACTTTATATTAAGAAACAATGAAGAAGAGATAATATAACATTTGTTTTCCAAAATGGTCGTCAAAATGCAAACGAGATAGCGCCCTCTGACGGTTACAGTTTCTTTACCAGACTCTCTGCTGGTCGGAGATTTACAGAGACAGCCGAATGTCTGGTTGAACGAGACTACATATTCACAAATGTTTTTAATAAAATCAAATTCGAACTACTTCCTGTTTTTTTTTTATCTCCTACTCAACAGGGCAAGCAAACTTTCTTTTTTAAGTTGGCCTGAGCGGATCGAGAGTCGTTTCTGACGCAAGTCATTGTGACGCATCCCAAATGATACAATACAAAGTAAAAATGCCGCATAATAACAAGAAATAAATTGTTTAAATGTAAATATTCATTAAAGTTTGACTTCATAAAATACCTTTATAGTCTTTGCTAAGAGCATTTTCCTCATCTGTGCCTTTATATGTTGTAAGAATTGTTGTTGATGGCAATGCCGTTGTTGTTGATGTTGATGTCGTCGTATCTGTTGTTGTTGATGTTGATGTCGTCGTTTCTGTTGTTGTTGATGTTGTTGTTGAAGTTGTCGTCGGGTATTCACATGTTCCATTCGTTCCTGATAAATAGAATTATGGAATTGAATGCATTGCCTACAGATGGAAGGTAAAACTTTTAAATTATCGAATTAATGAGTGATTGAATTAAAAATGTATTTATTGCCTTATTGTATAGGTAATATTTCTGAAAATACTATATAAAACAGACATTTTTGAATTAGAGATAAAAAAAAACATATCCTCTACCGAAACAGAATCTTTCAGGGCAGGCGTCTAGTGCCGGTAGACAGTACACGTGATGGGTGCCGCAGTTCTTTATCTGTACATCGTACTCTTTAACACAGCAATCGGAGAATCCAGTTTTACAGAGTTTCCTGGAAACAACACCATCAGCTACTTGTGGTAAGGTTCCTGAAATTAAAAGTCATTGTATTCTTTGACACGTTCTTGATACTTTAATCTACCTTATCAATTATATGAGACAAAAGCACTGCTATCAAGTACATGCAATTTCATTGACTTTTCTTTTGAAATACATATTTTTGTGTATGTTTCACCTCCTTCTAGACTCCTATTGTGACGCCAACACTTTCCGATGGAGGGCTACAAATTTTAAAACTGTACGAGTGACGTAACATCGTTTTTGAAAGAGGGGGGGGGGGCAGCCAAAGAGAAAAAAAACGACTTACCTGAAAAAAAATTGAGAAGCGAAGAAAAAAGGAAAATTGTCCAAACTTGGAAATCCTGTTTCATGGGTGAGAGGGGGGGGGGTGATCAACTAGTATTAGTACCATATTCTATTCATTTAATGCTACATTACCCTTCTTTTACTTTACTGTAACAAAACAGGGGAGCAATTACAAGTTATGTATGATGGGAAAAAAGTGGAGGGGGACAGCTGTCAGGAATCTTTTTATTGTGTCAGCACCTACAGCGTGCGATACAGGAGTTCGGTTTAAACGATATCATCCAAAGGACCCTTCACCAAGTCCCGAAGTGGGAATCAAACCAGCACAGTAAGGATTAACTCCCCGACTTTGGAGCAAAATCTCTAACCACTTCACTTAATTGAGATTTTTAGAAGTAACATAAAAAAATAGAAAAACAAAAACAATCAATTCAATAGAAAAAAACGGAAACTATAATCAAATAAAAAAAATTTAAAATGTCCAAAATTTACCATTATACCATACGGGATAAATAGCCCCACAGCTGCTGAGGGCGGGACACTGATCTAGTATAGGTTCGTCTGACCTGTACCATCCCGGGGTCTTGTATCGATCACATGGGACATGAGGTTGTGTCCCGTCATATGGGCAGTTCGGGGTTCGTGCATACGGCTCAAAAAGCTCTCCGGCTGCCGTACAGGGATCTATTAACAATAACAAAATATTTACAGGATATTTGTATTTTTAATTTGTCATTATTAGATGTTTTAAAAGAACGTGATTTAAAAAATAAATAATAAGGAGTATATTCAGATATTATATTTCTAAGAATTAGTACAAGTTCCACTCTGCTCTGACTTATTTCCCTTTCTCTCATTCTTTTCCTGATAATACATTTAATCAAAATACCTTACAGCTTACAGTTCGATAATGAAAGGGACAACAAGCTTTAGAGAGGAAAATGCTAGAAGAGTTTGCCACTGTCCCAAGAAGAGGGAAAGCAACTTCCAAATAAGAATAAATCAAAAACTACTTAGAAAAATTACTCTCAGAAAAATAAATAAATTTTACTCACCGATAAAATGTATATGCAATGTAGCTACCGAGACAAATTAGAATAAGGCTGAGAATGACTACTGTAACTACCAGTGCCTTATTTTTTTTCTTTAAATCTGCAAAGAAAAAAAACATAAGATGAAAAAGGAGTATTTCTTATCCAAACAGTGAGTACCGTTATTGCATTACATTCGGTTGTTTAATCTATTTATTGCCTATTGCGCAAAGCAATCCCCACTAAATTAAGACAAACAGCACAAAGAGATTCTCCCAATTTGGAGTTGAAACTGAAACCTGGTTCCAATTGAAAACAGTACAGGAATGTGCGCTATACCGCTTGGCCACATGGGTAAGTCTAAATATTTGCTTTCGATGCTGATCGAACCCTCACACATAATATATCGCACATGTTCAACTTAATTTACAGAATGTTCTAACTGTGGACAACAGACCGGATGCATTTTGGAGTGTCTTATCTATATCTTCATCTGCATGCAACAAGTCAAAGCAGCCAAGTAGTGGGGTGTTTGCTTTGTAATCAGGAGAGCCGGGTTTGATTCTCGTTCGCAGCGTCAAATTTAAGCCGTAATCAACAATTATAGGTAATGACTGTTCCTTTGTCAAGCACCTGTCATTAGAAGAGAAAGTCAAGAATCTTTCGGATGCGACGTTAAAAACCGAGGTGGGCATTGGCAAGACAAAAGACTTTCATTCCTTAGTGACCCTGATTTCCTAGAATAGGTTAAAATTTGTAGCTCTCATTGATACGTGTTGGCGTTTTTGTATGAAGCCACCTTTAATAATTGTTTGGTTTCCCTCTCCCGACAGACTAGGAAAAAAGGCTAGACTTAAAACTTCTTTATAACTCCAGGAAATAATGTTTTTTTTTTACAATTTCGATGTTTTCACAGCTTATACTTAACCATTTAAACGTCATATTTACTACTCCACAAGTTATAGGTAAGTGTATTTTATAAATGTCCTGCAAATATTCTGTATGCAAGCAAAAAAGAAAGTAGTTTAAGCCCTACCTGCGTAATACACATTGACTCGAATGATATTGTTTTTACTCGTTTGGTGTCAGAAATTAAAGATCATTTACTTTATATTAAGAAACAATGAAGAAGAGATAATATAACATTTGTTTTCCAAAATGGTCGTCAAAATGCAAACGAGATAGCGCCCTCTGACGGTTACAGTTTCTTTACCAGACTCTCTGCTGGTCGGAGATTTACAGAGACAGCCGAATGTCTGGTTGAACGAGACTACATATTCACAAATGTTTTTAATAAAATCAAATTCGAACTACTTCCTGTTTTTTTTTTATCTCCTACTCAACAGGGCAAGCAAACTTTCTTTTTTAAGTTGGCCTGAGCGGATCGAGAGTCGTTTCTGACGCAAGTCATTGTGACGCATCCCAAATGATACAATACAAAGTAAAAATGCCGCATAATAACAAGAAATAAATTGTTTAAATGTAAATATTCATTAAAGTTTGACTTCATAAAATACCTTTATAGTCTTTGCTAAGAGCATTTTCCTCATCTGTGCCTTTATATGTTGTAAGAATTGTTGTTGATGGCAATGCCGTTGTTGTTGATGTTGATGTCGTCGTATCTGTTGTTGTTGATGTTGATGTCGTCGTTTCTGTTGTTGTTGATGTTGTTGTTGAAGTTGTCGTCGGGTATTCACATGTTCCATTCGTTCCTGATAAATAGAATTATGGAATTGAATGCATTGCCTACAGATGGAAGGTAAAACTTTTAAATTATCGAATTAATGAGTGATTGAATTAAAAATGTATTTATTGCCTTATTGTATAGGTAATATTTCTGAAAATACTATATAAAACAGACATTTTTGAATTAGAGATAAAAAAAAACATATCCTCTACCGAAACAGAATCTTTCAGGGCAGGCGTCTAGTGCCGGTAGACAGTACACGTGATGGGTGCCGCAGTTCTTTATCTGTACATCGTACTCTTTAACACAGCAATCGGAGAATCCAGTTTTACAGAGTTTCCTGGAAACAACACCATCAGCTACTTGTGGTAAGGTTCCTGAAATTAAAAGTCATTGTATTCTTTGACACGTTCTTGATACTTTAATCTACCTTATCAATTATATGAGACAAAAGCACTGCTATCAAGTACATGCAATTTCATTGACTTTTCTTTTGAAATACATATTTTTGTGTATGTTTCACCTCCTTCTAGACTCCTATTGTGACGCCAACACTTTCCGATGGAGGGCTACAAATTTTAAAACTGTACGAGTGACGTAACATCGTTTTTGAAAGAGGGGGGGGGGGCAGCCAAAGAGAAAAAAAACGACTTACCTGAAAAAAAATTGAGAAGCGAAGAAAAAAGGAAAATTGTCCAAACTTGGAAATCCTGTTTCATGGGTGAGAGGGGGGGGGGTGATCAACTAGTATTAGTACCATATTCTATTCATTTAATGCTACATTACCCTTCTTTTACTTTACTGTAACAAAACAGGGGAGCAATTACAAGTTATGTATGATGGGAAAAAAGTGGAGGGGGACAGCTGTCAGGAATCTTTTTATTGTGTCAGCACCTACAGCGTGCGATACAGGAGTTCGGTTTAAACGATATCATCCAAAGGACCCTTCACCAAGTCCCGAAGTGGGAATCAAACCAGCACAGTAAGGATTAACTCCCCGACTTTGGAGCAAAATCTCTAACCACTTCACTTAATTGAGATTTTTAGAAGTAACATAAAAAAATAGAAAAACAAAAACAATCAATTCAATAGAAAAAAACGGAAACTATAATCAAATAAAAAAAATTTAAAATGTCCAAAATTTACCATTATACCATACGGGATAAATAGCCCCACAGCTGCTGAGGGCGGGACACTGATCTAGTATAGGTTCGTCTGACCTGTACCATCCCGGGGTCTTGTATCGATCACATGGGACATGAGGTTGTGTCCCGTCATATGGGCAGTTCGGGGTTCGTGCATACGGCTCAAAAAGCTCTCCGGCTGCCGTACAGGGATCTATTAACAATAACAAAATATTTACAGGATATTTGTATTTTTAATTTGTCATTATTAGATGTTTTAAAAGAACGTGATTTAAAAAATAAATAATAAGGAGTATATTCAGATATTATATTTCTAAGAATTAGGGCTTTAAAATTGATAGTATTTCACAATTATTCATAACGGCATTTATGTTTTTTTTTTTTTTTTTA
The DNA here is from genome assembly GCF_032062105.1 of Saccostrea cuccullata. NCBI lineage: Eukaryota > Metazoa > Mollusca > Bivalvia > Ostreida > Ostreidae > Saccostrea > Saccostrea cuccullata. The sequence goes on along the minus strand of NW_026933667.1, from coordinate 19,962 downwards.
TCGTCGAGATATTAGGAGAAATTCATTCTATTGTGTAACTATCATTAAGAGGTCAGTGTTGGAAGTATAAATTAAAAGAAGCAAGATAAATTTCAAATTATCTAAATACCTTTTATCAACCAAATATATAACAAACTTAGATTTCATGACTATTATGTTGACTTGCATTTAAAAAAATCAAATCATATATTTGATTGGTGTGAAAGGCATTTCATGTTTTAAAACAACTTCCATTGACTTATAGTTCCACTTTTGAACACATCTGTTGTCCAACAGATTGTAAAGAGGTGGATTAACATATTTACATTTTAAATGAGTTCCCTACACTGTTAAGTTGTTTGCTATTCTTTGAATATTTGTTTTATGTGCTTCTAATTTTTAAATGAAATATAGTTCAAACAAATTTTGTCGTTTACTTTTATCACCACTACGTGGTTATCAATATGTTCCCTCCATTCCAGCCCGATCTATCATTGACATCTCATTCCGGCCGCAAAAAAAGAGTACTCTGAGCTTTTCATTTTATTTCGTTTAGAACATTTAAAAGTCTGTCGTAAATTTAAAGAAAATAACAGCAGATTATATATATCTTATTTTTAATTTTTCATACTATTTAATATTACATTATTAATACACTGAATTGACGACGGATTTCGTAATTCCCAATCATGACAAGGAGCACACGGTGGATGTGACCAGTCAGCAGGGGAATTTCACCCCTCCATCGCACCTGATGTTTTAGAGGTTCCTGCTGTTCTGTCTCAATTTTATTGTTTTACAGGTTTTTGATCTTGCAAACTGTCCGTCATGATCTCATTATCTTTTATTAAACGTGTCAAATTTCCTGTAAATTGTATCTAGATAAGACAGGTTAACATAGAGAAAAATAGAATGCATATGTATAAACCTACCAGTAACGCCGCCGCAGTAATAAGTTGATTCTATCAATAAGAAAATAAATTATTAAAAAACTCTATATATAACACATACAATAAGAAAATAAATGAAATTTAGGAATGATGAAAATTGTGTTCATTGGACCATTTTGTCATTTCCATTTATGCTTTGTTCCCAAAAAGTATAATTGCTTTTCCATTAATATATTAAAATTTGATATAGAAAAACACATCAAAAAGTTTCAGAGTCAGTTTACTCAATTATATAGAGTATTCAATTTGCAGAGAGATCAAATATGCAAATTTACATACCTACATTAGTCTCGGAATTTAAAATGAAGACACAAACAGTCGTAAGGGAGGAAAACTTTATCTACGTCAAATAATAAAAATAAGATATTATTACAAATTTATCCGATTTCAATGAAAATTAATAAATATACAGATGTAAATAAATTCATAAACTATCTATGATAATTATAACAGTAAGGAAATTTAGAGTACAATATATCTACACTTCTTAATGTTTGCAATTTATGCAAGGACATGAAAAAGTAGTTGAATATTTGCCAGCAATGCATATTATAGTTTTGGGACGGCATTGCATAATATCGATTGCTCTTTAAAAAGCAAATTAAAATGTCAAATCTATACAGGAAAAACCAAATAGCTGAAACATTGATTTATTCCATACTTGACATACAAATTATTGAATTCTTTCAAGAAAAACTTGAATTTGTCACTAGGACTTTTTAAGAGCAGACGTTGAATTTAGTGAATTAAACTTTTTATTGGGGATGGACTCAGCATAATTATGTATTTTTTTTTTATTTTTGTATTTAAAAAGGCATTTTTTTTTATTTTTTGACGTGATATGATCAATATGTATTTTTGATTTTACCCCGCTTCTCAAATAAAATTTATATGTTGAAATGATGTAAATAAAATCTATAAAATATAAACCTCTGAATTTGCCATATGATAATGTACGTAAAAACAGACATACACATACCAATTCTCATGTAGGCATAACACTTAACTAATGTAGACATATGAAATCTCACATTTAACTCTGTAGACAAGGAAGTGGATAGTGCAAAGAAAAAATTGAAAACAATCATAATAAAAGAGGCTGTACAAAAGTAGTCTTAACTCACCTCCATTTTGTATTATTCTTCACATCGTAGATTTATTGGTGTCTCTTCTTCCTGTTTTTATTCCCCTGGATCATATTCCATGTGTAGCTTTACACGGTATAAATAAACAACGCTCATATCACATACGGGGCCTGGACTAGAAAACGATAAATATATAGTGTTTCAAGTCAATGCATTTAAAACTCTGTTACGAATAAAGGACGTTCAATATACGCGCCATTCTATCGCAAATAATCGATGATATTAACAGCGGTTTATGCTTTTGGAATGAATACAAGAACAACAATAGTGTCCATGGTAATATCAATCATTAAGGAAAAAGGAAGTAAAATACTGTTTCGGTGAATTTAAAATCCAGAACGGAATAAAGTACTGCAAAAAATACGAGTATGGGGAATTCCCGTTCCTGAGTTGTACAATAAACATATGGGGCTTTAAAAAATCAATACGCAGCTAACTAAATAATTGAGTCTAATATTAGCGGCGAATTTGTGTAGATGTACTTAAAATGAGAACCCCGGACCCTGGGGCCACGAAAGTCACAAATTAGGAAGAAGCATCCTTCATCGTCATAACTATCTACATAGTTCATCATGACATGGGCTTAATAACTAAAAATAGAGGAGAAGATTTCTAAAGAATTTATGCAACTCCACTATATAATCAATAGAACCCTGCTTTAAAACCAGAACCTCTTGCCTTGAGGCCACGAAATTCAAAATTTTGGAAGATACATTGAATTTCTTGCTCATCATAATTTTGTACTGTGTTAGTTTATTTGATACCCAGGAACAAAGAAGAAGATTTTCAAAGAATTTATTTAATTTCACAATATAATCAATAGAACCCAGCTCTTACTAAAGAACTGCTGGTCCTTGGGCCAAGAAATTCACAATTTTTGAAGAGTCTTATTTAACATACATGTAACAACGTACTTGGTTAGTTTATTTAATGCTCAGGAAGAGAGTAGAAGATGTTCAAGATCAAGAAAACAGTAATTTGTCAGCAGGAACATATGTGGAAAACTTAACACCCATTCTCAGTATAAGGGCTCAAATAATTTCGCCTCATTTTCATTTAGAAGAAATACCACTGATGTAATTTTTAAATCAACATTATAAATAGTCATATAACAATGAATAAGAATTCATATAATTATCGATCTGAAAGGGTATTTAAGGAGTTCCAAATTCAAATATAGTAGCCTATTTGAAATGTACGTTACTATCGCCGAGGCGAATATTATGCTGGATCCCCTCTGTGTAATATATAGTTTTGATTCTCAAGTAAAAATTTTCTGATGATAGTTTTGTTCTCATTTATTTATTGATGGGCTAAATTAGAAATTTCAAAGGATTAATTACTCCTACTTAGATAATGTAACATGAAATTGAACAATTTGAGCAACTTTTGTAAATATGTTTACGGAATGAAAGACATTTTCAATCGTAGAGATAAGAAAGAAATGTACGTTACCTATATTCTTCCATTAAGAAATATATATTAAGTAGAAAATATGAGACGACTCTGAATAAGCAACCCCTTGTATCCTGTAAACTGGCAAAGACGTTTTGCTCAACACAATTAAAATCTATTTTTTACATGAAAAGTAATCATTTGAAATGTACGTTAATGAAATGTACGTTACAATGAAATTCGAATTAAGTGAATCTCGCACGAATTTTCATGTATTCTCATACTTTTACACACTAAATGTGTACACAAAGGAAAGTTTCAAAGGTTGGAGGTCGGCTAAATCCCAAAATTAATTAAAAGAAACGTTTCTGCTGAGGAAAAAAAATATATTAAGGTCAGTTATATGTAATATACTTTTGATACCTGGTATATATTTCTGAATACGAAACCTGTATGATGCATTTCTTATGATATGAAAGTTCAAATAGTATCAATATATTGCGTGTCTAACGTACGCTTTTGGAAGAGAATTGATTTTTATATTTGAAATGTACGTTACGTATGGTAACGTACATTTTGCGTATTTCTAACTGACATTTTTTTTTAATTTAGTCAATGAATTGCGTTTACACGAGCGAAACAAAATTATCGTTACAATCCATTTGACAAATGACCACATAAATCCATCTAAATGCACCCCCAATCCTCGTAAATGTGGTAGACTGTTACCACATGCTAGAAACTTTATTTTTAAGTGTATTAAATTCATCTTTGGCAACCTTTTTGCATTTTGTTTACTTTTGATATGCGACTTTTCGTCAATATTAATTTAATTGTTGTTGATAATTTAAAACAAGGTATGCATTCGATTATAATTGGTAAAAAAAAAAACAAAAAAAAGCAAAACAAACAAACTCAGAACACAAGACACTACTAAGTCAAAAACGTGCTGACATTCCCATTTTTTACTGACAAACTTAGAAAATTACTGACAATGTGCTGTCGTTACTGTAAAACTTAGACAATTACTGACCTTTTTACTGCCGGTACTGATAAATTTAGAAAAGTGCTGACAATCTTAGTCGGTGCTGATAAACTTAGACAATTACTGACCCGTTTACTGTCCCTGCTGAAAAACTTAGACAAGTGCTGACATTTACTGATAATTACTGTCCCTATTGTTCTCGCTCTCGGGGAGGCTGCAGTGGTGTGAAATTGATTTTTTTTTAACATAGATTATTATTTCATTTATTTATTTTTTTATATAATTTCTAACTATGTCCAGATGATATCTTTGGGAAAAAAATGCTTCTTTGGTCTATTTATAGAAAATTGATTTGTAGAAAAAGAGAAGGGATAAAGAATTTCAAAACCTTCAAAAAGATAAGCAATTAAAAAAAAATAAAAATTTTTCTTTAGTAGTTAGATACCAGGTATGAAATTTTACAGAGGTCTTCTCCTTCTCATAATTAAGGAGGCTGGGGGGTCAACAAATAAACCAAAAATTAACCACCAGAATTAACATATTTTTTTAGGTATGGTATATTAAGCTGTTATCTATTATTTGGCAAAGAAAAAATTCCTACATTTTAGTTTTAAAATTTTATCATTTTTTATATCTTTATATGGAGCTCTTCTTTTAAAGGAGATCGAAATAGTCTGAAAATGGCTGCCACCCCCCAGCCTCGTTAAACAATGTTATTACATGACATGCATTTTATAAATATTTTCTTAATTAACGTTGACTCCCTGACTTTCTTTAATATTAAATTAAAGAATTAAACTGTAAGGTTAGATGTGTTTTATTCAATTTTGATTTAATTTATTCAAATTAGTTTGAATAATTTTAATAAACTCATAGCGCGAGGTGAGGCCGTGGGTGCCCCCTTTTGAGGAAAGGCGTTTTTTTTTTATATAGTTTTCTTATTATGTTCCCCAAACGAAGTTGGGGAACATATTGTTTTTACTCTGTTTCTTATTAAGGTCTTCCGTCTTCACGGAAGACCTTATAGTGATTCTACTGTTTCTTATTATTATTCTTATTATTATTATTATTATTCTTTTTTTTGACAAAATTTTGTGCAGGCGATTTATCGAAAACTATTCAGCGGTTTTTCATGAAACTTTCACAAAATATGTGTCATTATATGAAGTTGTTACATCCGAAGAGAAATTTGGAAAATTCGCTTCTGGTTCCAAGTTATGGACAATTTCCTGATTTTAAAATGCGATTTTGTCGCCCCTTTTTATCGAAAATGGCTAAGGATATGAACTGGAGACTTATTGGAGATGATAGATCATGACTTTGTGGTTTGCAGAATTGCCTTTTCGTGCGTCGTCAGTACTTCCGGTTGTTACGAATTGCAAACTTAAAAAATTCGTATTTTCTAACTTTTTTGTTTTTCAGTATTTTTCATTTATATTTGGTATGGTAGTAGAAGCCCTCCGTATAATGCTTACTATTTAATTTGTTTGAATGGTGATAAATCTAAACTCTAGATATTAGCATTCAAAAATCTGAAGCGGGTCCAAAATGGCGGCTGTCTCTGTCAACGCCGACATTTCGCAATAGTGGTTTACGGAGGCAGTCGAGCGTTTGCTTGAACGAAAGTAACATAAGAATAAATGAAATGTAAAGGAATACTTGGATTGTCACGTCGTAGTTTCGTTGCAGTTCTGTGTCAAACTACCGTCTTCTATAATTGGTTTTGGCTGGTTTTCAAAGTATAAAAACAAACGACGATTGCGCACAATGTGCAAATGAAATTCGATACCTATTATCTTTTTTGCATCATGGAAAAACTTATAAGTAATACTTTCTCAAAAAAGAATATCAATTAATATTGTCAGTGTAAATCTTCACCACTGTTTTTCCTATACACACTTGTGTCATATTAAACTATAAATAAGACAAAAATAAGAAAACGATTTATTTAAAGATCGCTTCATGGAGTTTATTTTAGCATTCTTGCTTCAAAGAACTGATTCAAGTTATTGAGCATAAATGATTTCTGATTCCTTGACCATCAAAGGGCGAGCCATGTTTTCTGGCGAAACGTTTCAACCTTTTTCAATTAACTAATCGGGATAGTTCAGTTTGGGGATAAACAGGAAATTGAAAAAAAAATCATAACCGTTTCACCGCTTTAGTGTTACAAGCATATATACAATATGGACTTTTTAAAATGTGTTAAATATACTTTCTAAATCTGGAATCTTAGGCTATAAGAACGTTCTTTTTTTTAATTTCATTGAAGCTATCACACCTATTTAATAGAACATTCCAAAGAAAAAGCGCGAAGATTAACTCGTGGCGTTTGGCGCTAAATTTTGAATAGTGACCTGCCTTTCATAATTTTAAGAGAGAGGCACTGCTTCGTAAATATGTACAAGTAGATTTAGTGTAGATGTCCCTATAGTGTAATATTTAGTGCGTTGAAATTTTGTGCTGGCGACTTGGGTTCAATCCCCTTGTGTGCAAATCTTTTTTTTTACATTTTCAGCACGATTTTACGTTTTGTTTCCGGAATCGGACGGAAGACCTCTCGTTGCTCGCAACGAGTTTCATCTAGTTATTATTATTTTTCTTCTTCCTGGGCACTTTTTTGTCCGCGAATGATCTCGTAAACTACACATCCAGCTAAGGTGAAATGTTTTTAGGGTCAGTAGACATGTAATGTAGATTTGCGGAATGAAGGTCATTTTGCGCGCACGTGCTTGCAAGAGCGCGCACGTGCAACACGTGAATGACCAATATAATGTATATTCGCGTAACTTTTCTATTTTTTGATGAAATGTTTTGAAACTCATAATGTAAGGATGTATTAGTAGTATAAACAAGATGGCGTGGTCAATATGGCAAGATCTCACGCGCATGCACGTGCGCTACGCTCTGATTGGCTGAAACTAAAGTCTCAATATCTTTCTTGTTTTTTGACGAAATCCTTTGAAATTTTGAACATAGCCATGCATTAGGATATCCTACGAAATGAATGATAGCAATTATCATGAAATCACGTGCATGCACGTGCGCTGCAATCTGATTGGCTGAAATTTTGAATAGCTATAACTCCCTTGGTTTTCAACCAAACAGGATTGGATTTGGAAGATAGATATATATAATGGACTTCTACAAGAAGGTATGGTCACCATGCACATGCATGCACGTGCGTGTACGAATGCTGCAATCTGATTGGCTGAAACTTTAAACAGCTATAACTCCCTTGGTTTTCAACCAAACAGGTTGGAATTTGGAACAAAGATATATATAATGGACTTCTATAAGAAGGTATGGTCACCCTGCACATACATACACGTGCATGTACGTGCGCTGCAATCTGATTGGCTGAAACTTTAAACAGCTATATACACTTGAATGAGCTTTTTTTTAATACTTTTGGATTAAATACATTAAAATTTAGCATATTAAAATATATAGATTGTGTAGAGAATATGATATGGTCATTACGCACATGCATTAACATGCGCAAGTGTGCAATGATAAAATTTGAATGAACATGGTACACTTCTTGGTAAACGTTGTTAAAGTCTCAAATGCAAAAAGTTTGTCTTATTTAATTACGCTTACAGGGAATATGACTATAAAAGGGAGTTGGGGAGCGTTTGGGGAACATCTGTAATGGTCCCCGTTACAATTAACACTAGTTATGTACAATTTTAAATTATGTGGAGGCCGCCCATATTTGTTTTTGTGCAGTCAAACATACCCGAATCTTGCAAGAAGAAACCGAAATTAAAAGACAGACGGGGGATATAATTTTAAAAAAGAAGACTTTTTATTTTATTCATTGGGCAGGGGGAGGGGGGCTACGGGCCTGCATTGATCATTGATCCTTTGACATTCATTGATAAAAGTACTGTCCGCATTATTCTTTAGAAATAATGTACATCTTGTAGCTGATTTTCGAATCTGGATTTTCTGGATCCCAACCTGAAAGTGTTATTTTAATTCAAATACATGAAAAACTATGACATTTTATATTTTTCATCTTTTGTCTATGCATACTCCTGAAACGTTTCAAAACTTTGATAGAAACTAGTGCTAATTGTAACGGGGACCGTTACAGATGTTCCCCAAACGCTCCCCAACTCCCTTTTGGTGCCATATTCCCTGTAAGCTTCATTAAATAAGACAAATTCCGGTAATTTAGACTTTAACAAAATTTACCCAGAAGGATTACCAATTATATTCAAATTTTAGCATTGCACCCATGCGCATGTGAATGCAGATGCGTTATGACCATATCATCTTGTCTACACTATCTATATATATAGGATCTCCCATGGTTTGTGGTTTGATATGATTTTTATCCAACGAGTTGTGTGTTTTCTATCCCCGAGCCTTGGCGAGGGGATAGAAAACACTCAACGAGTTGGATAAAAATCATATCAAACCACAAACTATGGGAGATTCTTTTTATCACATATTTTGTTCACTATAAATGTGTATTTTGTCTTTATTTCTTATTCAAAGTTCCCTTTCGGTTACCGCGGACCAAATAACGTAATAAATAATATTACGCTGTATGAAATAGTTCGTGCAAAAATAAAAGAAAGAAAGTCTTTCAGCACTTATTTTTTTTAATTCGTAAATGAAGATTTGTTAAAATATATCAAATAAAGTGAAATTTGACAAAATAAGCAATTCTCTCCATCAAACACATGTATTTGTTTATTTACATTACGTCACGCGGCGTAAGAACACATAGTGTTGATACGAAAACGATATCACATGAGCTATATCAACGCAATAAAGGTAAAAATATGTGATAAATTTAAATATACTATATATCAAAGAATTCAGTCCATAAGTATTAAAAATCACTCATTTAAGTGTATTTTTAAGTTCAATCGTTCCAAATGCACGCACGTGCGTGCACGTGCATGATGACCATACCTTCTTGTAGGAGTTCCTTATACTTATCTATGTTCTGAATCCCATCCTGTTTGGTTGAAAAACAAGAGAGTTATAGCCATTTCAAGTTTCAGCCAATAAGATTGCAGCACACATGCATTCTCGTGATTTCATGATTTTTTTTTGTATATCATATTGCAGGATATCCTAATGTAAAATTATGTTTTAAATTTCAAAGCATTTCGTCAAAAAACAAAGGGGATAAAGCCATTTAAAGTTTCAGCCAATCAGAATGCAGCACACGTGCATGCGCGTGATTTCTTTAATTTTTCTGTATACCATATTGCAGGGTATTCTAAAGTATGGCTATGTTTTAAATTTCAAAGCATTTCATCAAAAAACAAAGGAGATATAGCCTTTTAAAGTTTCAGCCAATCAGATTGCAGCACACGTGCATGCGCGTGATTTCTTGAAATTATTTTGATATCATATTGTAGAATATCCTTGTTCATTACTATTTTTAAAATTTCAAAGCATTTCGTCAAAAAACAAAAGAGATATTGAGATTTTTGTTTCAGCCAATCAGAGCGAAGCTCACGTGCATGCGCGTGAGTTCGTGCTAATTTGACAGTGTCATGATATTAACACTATAAATATATCTTTATGTAATGAGTTTCAAAGCATTTTATCAAAAAATGTAAAAGTTATGGCCATAATAAGTATATCAGTCATTTCACTCACTTCACGCGCCCGCACGTGCAAGCGTATGCGCGCAAAATGACCTTCGTTCCGCACACCTACACTACACACCCATTAACCCTAAAAAGGTTTTAACTTAGTTTGGTGAACAGTTTCTGACAACACTTCCGGACAAAAAAGTACCGGAGAAGAAATAAGAAGAAAAAAGAATAATAATAATAACTAGAGCCGAGCTCTAGAAAAGCAACGAGTAGGTCTTCCGTCCTGTTTGACCGGAAGTAACTTAAATTTAAAAAAAAAAAAAGAGTAATGAAGTCCAAAAATGGTTTAACCCTCCTAATCTATGTTAATTATCGCAAAACTAAGCCAATTTTTGCTACTTCCGGTGTAACCGGAAGTGACGACGACGGACGGAAAATTAATTTTTAGGCTCCCAGTGACAGATGTTACCCAAAAATTGCCAAGAAAGGCAAAACTATGCATTTTCTGACTACTTCCGGTTTGACCGGAAGTGACGACGACGGACGTATTTTGACGACACCAATGAATTAAGATTGACATTTTAAACATTTTTGCTTCTTTGATGTATTACAAATTCTCAATACTTTTTGAGATATAAAGGAATATCTTTCGGCCCCTCCATGCCCTTAATTTTAGGGGCCAGCCCTTTTCTCGAGATATCAGTTGAAAGATCTTGGGATTCTACAATTCTTTTGTTCTATATGTTTAAAAAAAATATTTCCAGGTAAAAAGATATCGTAGAAAAGGTGTCAAAAAGTTTGAAATTCGCGATAGGATTTTTTTCTGGCCATAGTGAGCGCCGACGTGCGGCACTTCCGATAAAAATGAAATACATTCCGCAAATCTACAGACATAGGTCTAACATACCTGAAAGTATCACGTGTCTATCAAAAGCCGTTTAGGAGAAATCGTGCGGACAAAACGACCCTCAAAAAACCATTTAAAAGACGATATCTCCAAACCGGAAGTGACGTCATCAAAACGGAAAGAAATGCATAAGGTTCAAATTATGATACATAAGTCCTGAAATTTTCATGGAAATCAATCAAGCCGTTTTTGAGAAATCGCGTGCACAAAATCGGTAAGAAAAAAAAACAATAATAACTAGAGCAAAGCTCGTTGCAAAGCAACGAGTAGGTCTTCCGTCCGGTTTTGACCGGAAGTGACGGAACAAAAGAAAGCAATGAGCTAAGTAGTCTCCAGTGACTTTATAATTTCAATTTTGCATCAAAACCTTCAAAATAAGCCATTTTTTGCAACTTCCGGTTTGACCAGAAGTGACGACGACGCACGGAAAAATTACTTTTTATGCTCCCAGAGACATATCTAACCCAAAACTTGTCAAGAACAGCAAAAAAATGCGTTTTCCGACTACTTCCGGTTTGACCGGAAGTGACGACGTCGGACGTATTTTGACGACGCCAATAGATTAAGCTTGTCATTTTGAACAACTTTGCTTCTTTGACGTATTACAAATTCTAAATACTTTTTGAGATATAAAGGAAAAACTTTCGGCCCCTCTCGGCCCCTAAATTAAGGGGCCAGCCCTTTTTCTGAGGTATCATTTGAAAGATCTCTGAATTCTGTACATTTTTTGTTCTACATGTTTTAACAAAATATTTCTAGGTAAAAAGTTATTGTAGAAAAGGTGTTTAAAATTTTGAAATTCTTGACAGGACTATTTTTGGGCCATAGCGAGCGTCGGCGCTTCGTACTTCCGGTGGTTGTGATATACGAAATTCACTTCTCCAAAGGTTGCTCTAGCTTCACTGAAAATTTCATGCTTCTGCGTTGAGTGGTTTTTCAGAAAACTGCCGGACAAAGTGACCCTCTGAAAATCACTAAAACGCGGAAAACTCAAAACCGGAAGTGACGTCATCAAAACCAAAAAATATATATCTAGTTTTTTTTTATTCTCTATCAGTCCTGAAAGTTTCATGAAAATCGAGCAAGCCGTTTTCGAGAACTCGCGTGCACAAAATCGGTAAGAAAAAAAACAATAATAATAATAATAATAAAAATAGTGGAAAAGAAACCTAAGAATAACAGTAAGGTCTTCCGCTGAAGACGGAAGACCTTAATAAAAGTGAAAAAGAAACCTAAGAATAACAAGAAGGTCTTCCGCTGAAGACGGAAGACCTTAACTAGTGCTAATTGTAACGGGAACCGTTACAGATGTTCCCCAAACGCTCCCCAACTCCCTTTTAGTGCCTAAAAACCATTTTAGGTTAAAAAACGAGGGAGTTATAGCCTTTTGAAGTTTCAGCCAATCAGATTGCAGCACACATGGATGCACGTGATTTCATAAATTTTTATCTTTATCGCATGAAAGGATATCATAATGAATGACTATATTTCAAAATTCCAAACATTTCGTCAAAAAACAAAGGAGATATAGCCATTTAAAGTTTCAGCCAATCAGATTGCAGCACACGTGCATGCGCGTAATTTCATGAATTTCTTTCTATATCATATTGTAGGATATCCTTATGCACGACTATGTTTTAAATCTCAAAGCATTTCGACAAAAAGCAAAGGAGATATAGCCATTTAAAGTTTCAGCCAATCAGATTGCAGCACGCGCGCATGCGCATGCTTTCATGAAAAATTTTATATATCATGTCGTAGATCTTCATAATATAGGACTATGTTCAAAATTTCAAAAGATTATGACAAGAAACAAGAAAGATATTGAGACTTTAATTTCAGCCAATCAGAGCGAAGTGCACGTGCATGCGCGTGAGATCTTGCTATTTTGACTATGCCATCTTGTGTATACTACTAATGTATCCTTACCTTTTGAGTTTCAAAAAAATTCATTAGAAAAAAGAAAAGTTACAGCAATATCCATTATATTGGTCATTTCACGTGTTGCACGTGCGCGCTCTTGCAAGAATGTGCGCGCAAAATGACCTTCGTTCGGCAAATCTACATAACATGTCTACTGACCCTAAAAACATTTTACCTTAGTCGGATGTGTAGTTTACAAGATCACTCGTGGACAAAATTTTTCCAGGAATAATAATAATAACTAGAGCAAAGCTCGTTGCAAAGCAACGAGTAGGTCTTCCGTCCGGTTTTGACCGGAAGTGCCGGAAGTAACGTCAACAAAAGAAAGCAATGAGCTTAGTAGTCTCCAGTGACTTTATAATTTCAATTTTGCATCAAAACCTTCAAAATAAACTTTTTTTGGCTACTTCCAGTTTGACCGGAAGTGATGTCGACGGACGGAAAATTAAGTATTTTGCTTCCAGTGACATTTGTTACCCAAAAACATGTCAAAAATGGCCAAAATATCCTTTTTTTTTACTACTTCCGGTTTGACCGGAAGTGACGTTATTTGACGACTTTCGACAATTCAGGCTTCATTTCCGGCTGACATCAAAGCCGAAAGACCAGAAAAAACTCAAATTAAACCATTTTTTTCTATTTCTTTTGATTCAAGAGAGAAAGTTAAATTTTTCGTCAACTTCCGGTATAAACCGGAAGTACTTCAAATCGATGCTTTTTGTTGACGATTGTGAATGTAAACATAAGTTCTGTTTGCCTTTATTCACGACGGTTTAATTTTTCAAAAAATCTTGAAATTAAACATCACTTCCTGTGTCGACCGGAAGTGACGGATGCCAAATTAAAAGACGTAATACATATCTTAAAGAGATGTTTTACCATCCCTGAAAATTTCGTGATTCAGTCTTGAGTGGTTTACAAGAAGATGCGTGGACAAAATGACGATTTTAAAAATGAAAATCGGACAAAAAATGCGACCGGAAGTGATTTTTTAAAAAATGAAAAAAAGGTCTGGAGATATTACTAAAATGCATCATTCCTGAAAAAATCATTGAAATCGGTTCTGTAGTTTTCGAGAAATCTCGTGTACTATGAAAAGGGAAAAATAATAATAATAGGAAACATAAGAAAAACAGTAAGGTCTTCCGAAGGAAGTCGGAAGACCTTAACTAGAGCAAAGCTCGTTGCAAAGCAACGAGTGGGTCTTCCTTCCTAGCGATAAGCAAAAGATTAAATGTTTCTGTCTAGATTGTTAACTTTGCTAACATTCTCTTTTTCGATTTGTCTCAAAACCCTTACTTGAATTCTTTAATTTGGTCTGAGCATGAGGTCTAAAGGGTACTCTCTCTAACAGCATTCTTGAAATCGTATCCACAACAGTTTAACTTCCAATATTATGACTTTTGATATCGGATATATCATGTTTGTTGCAATTATGTTTGTGAAACGTGTCATACTACAGAAACATAAGTGTTTTGCTACATTACCATCTTAAAAATGGCTTTAAAATCATTTAATATACAATATAACTAGGTAAATAAAATAAACAAATTATATAATAATTCAAAAAATCCAAATGTATTTACAATAATGATGAACAATCTTCATTAGTTGCAATCAGTAAGTAGAACAATACTTTTATAATAAACGCACAGAAATGTGTTGTGTATGTTTCGAATTTGAAGCTTTCCACTAGCAACTGGTGGTACCTCAATAGGAGTGTAAAATTCTCTGAAAGGTACCGGTATATTGTGAACATATTACATATGGCTGTGTATTCTTTTTTAGCGGCTTTGGCGGAATGCAGCAATCACTAAATCAAGTACAAAGCTAAAAGTCTTGTACATAAACATAAATAAGAATATCTACTCTAACTTATTCAAAAGTCAATTTCCACCAAATATTGTACAAGCTAAATATAATACATTTACAGCATTAAAGAAACAAATCTCTTTGAAGGTATTGCCCTGCATAAGAACAATTTGAATCCCCTACACTAAGGATGATCTGTGCCAAGTTTCACTTTGGTTCTGGAAAATGATATTGTGAAATTTTAGACAATGATGATAATGGATAAAATTATGTTTTTAAAAAATTTACTGGTTCCTTTAGCTCAGATGGGCTAATAAGTATGCAACAGGCACAGTTTTGGAGTTGACATTGAAATGCGACTGGACATCTCTTCAATCTTGTTTTAGAAAACTACATGTACATGCCCTATGTACTGAATTCCATGGAATCATACACATGTTTATGCCTTTAATTAGTTGTATGCGCCAAAATAACAATTTTTTTTACATTATACTGTAAAAAATACTAATGTATTACAAGATCTTATATTCCTGCTGAAGACAGAGGATCTATCTTAATCATTAGAATAAGTAAGTCTAAACTTTGAAAGGGAAGACCTTAATAAAGAGGTCAACATGCAACACAAACAAAATATTATTATATTTAAAAATAACATTTATTCCAATGTAATTACTGGTACATGTATTTCTGTTACAAAAACTATTTCACTTGAAAAACTGAGAGCAATTGATATGTTCATATTTGTGGATTTATGTTGTCAAATCAAAATTTAAAAATGATACACAGTGTGTTTAAAAATTGTATTCACAAACCAAAACTTGACTTATTTTCACTATGCTGTTTATTCCATGTCACATCCAAACAGATGATCTTCTGGCAAAACATGGTCATGCTTGGTATCAAAATTCAGTATTCAGATGAGTCACACCTATCCAAAAGAAATTGGAATTTTTAAATTTATAATTCTTTTACTAATAATAAGTGCAATTCATGAGATTATAAATTAGATTATCAAATTGAGAGATAAGATATTGTCACATTTTCTGTGTATAATTTGTAAATTTTAATGTACTCTTTCATCAATTAAAAGAAGTTTACACCAATTAAGGCAGTCATTTATGCTATCCCCTAATAAGACAACATACAAGTGCAAAGTAATCATGCTCTAGTGGGTTTAGGATAATGTGCTAGAGTATTTATGACAACATACTAGCATGAGGTGACAATGTGCTAGCATGTACGTCAGTGATAATATGCCAGCACACTGAATCCAACATGCAGTGAAGCTAACACTCAACAGATTGTTTAGAGTTGTGTTTGCATGATATTTTGTTTTGTGTAAACACAGCAGCGTGTTGTTTAAAGCTGCATTGGAGTGGCAGTCTGTTGAAATTAACATGCTAACACACTGCAACTTCACATCATTGGAACACCATAATTTTAAAACTGGCAAACCAATATCTTATGATTAATAACAAGGTAATTGCAACTGTAAATGCTGATTTCATGGTGACAATAATACCGGTAATTCACTGTATATCTGAGAACTGATCAATTATAATAAGGCGTGTCCAGATAGAGCCACTTGCTAAAGCTCAATAGCACTTTTATAAAAGCGTGCCATCTTACCAACACTAAAGACGCCATTAGGTTATCACACAGCTCGCCACCACAACACTGAAAAACACTTTCGCACTAATACAAGTTCGCACCACACGCTGTCACACTAACACACAACACACTGTGACGCTAATACAATTTCACACAACAAAATATCAGGCTAACACGAGTTCACACAACACACTATCATGCTAACACAAATTCACAAACACGCTGTCTCGCTCACACAAGTTCACACAACATGCTGTCTTGCTAACACAAGTTTTACACAACACGCAGTCTCGCTAATACGAGTTCATACAATACACCGTCTAGCTAACACAAGTACACGCAACACACTGTCACGCTTAGATGAATTCACACAACACACTGTCACGCTAACATGAGTTTACACAACACACAGTCTCACTAACACGAGTTTACACAATACACTGTCATGCTAACACGAGTTTACACAATACACTGTCACGCTAACACAAAGTCACAAAACAGGCTGTCTCACTATTCACTAACACAAGTTCACACCAAATGCTGTTGCGATAACACACTGTCATCCTAATACCATTTCACACAACACACTGTCATTCTAATACCATTTCACACAACACACTGTCAGGCTAACACAAGTTCACACAAAACACTGTCACGCTAACATGAATTCACAAAACAGGCTGTCTCACTATTCACTAACACAAGTTCGCAACAAACGCTGTTGCGATAACACACTGTCATCCTAATTCCATTTCACACAACACACTGTCATCCTAATACCATTTCACACAACACACTGTCAGGCTAACACGAGTTCACACAACACACTGTCACGCTAACACAAATTCAAAAAACATACAATATCGCTAACACGAGTTCACATAACACGCAGTCTGGCTAACACGAGTTCACACAATATGCATTCTCGCTAACACGAGTTCACACAACACACTATCTCTCTAACACCAGTTCACACGACAAATTTTCAGGATAACAAGTTCACACAACACACTGTCACGCTAACAAGAATTCACACAACATGCTGTCTCGTTAATAAGAGTTCACACAACACGCTGTTTTGCTAACATGAGTTTACACAACACGCAGTCTCGCTAACACGAGTTTACACAACACAAAGTCTTGCTAATACGAGTTCAATCAACACTCTGTCTAGCTAACACGAGTTTACACAACACACTGTCACACTTACACTTTATACATGATTTCACACATGACGCTGTCCCGCTAACACGAGTTTACTCAACACATCGTCAAGCTAACAAGAATTCACACAACCCACTGTCAGGCTAACACAATTAAGTTCACAAAACACACTGCCTTGCTAACACAAAACAGGCTGTCTCACTATTCACTAACACAAGTTCGCACCAAACGCTGTTAAAATAACACTGTCATCCTAATACCATTTCACACAACACACTGTCATCCTAATACCTTTTCACACAACACACTGTCAGGCTAACACGAGTTCACACAACACACTGTCACGCTAACACAAATTCAAAAAACATACAATATCGCTAACACGAGTTCACATAACACGCAGTCTGGCTAACACGAGTTCACACAATATGCAATCTCGCTAACACGAGTTCATACAACACACTATCTCTCTAACACCAGTTCACACGACAAATTTTCAGGATAACAAGTTCACACAACACACTGTCACGCTAACACAAATTCACACAACATGCTGTCTCGTTAATAAGAGTTCACACAACACGCTGTCTCGCTAACATGAGTTTACACAACATGCAGTCTCGCTAACACGAGTTTACACAACATGCAGTCTCACTAACATGAGTTTACACAACACGAAGTCTCGCTAATACGAGTTCAATCAACACTCTGTCTAGCTAACACGAGTTTACACAACACACTGTCACACTAACACTTTATACACGATTTCACACAACACGCTGTCCCGCTAACACGAGTTTACTCAACACATCGTCAAGCTAACAAGAATTCACACAACCCACTGTCAGGCTAACACAATTAAGTTCACAAAACACCCTGCCTTGCTAACACAAATTCATACAACACACTGTCTTGCTAACACAAGTTCACACAACACACTCACATTGCTGAGTTTAAAGTAAAGGTCTACCCTAATTTGAAGAGGTTTAGAACTAACATATCTCTATATTAGTAAAAAGCTTCATATTTAAGACAAAAACATTTATGCAGTAATGTTCCTTAACATGCATCTGGCATATAAAATGAATGAGACCTTAAAAACCTCACAGTACATGTTTACTTAGCTAATTAAAGGTCTAAATTGATGCTATTCAACAATATAGATCAACATCTCTAAGTATGTGAATGAGTGAAATTCTCAAATAAATATTATAAATCAAAGTATCAATAAGAAGCTGAACCTTACATCGCAGGTTCCAATCCCATTGCTAAATTCTTTAGACAGGTTACTCCTATGAGACTGCATAAACCAAGATTCTGTGTCACGGTAGGTGTTAGCACAAAATGGATCTCATACTTCTTAAAGGCAATAAGTGCTGAGTACAAGTCTATATTTGCAGCTAATACCATCCCAAGTGGTGGCACCATGAAATGACTGAAAAATGTATGATTAAGGCAAATAAACAAACATTAAAGCCGCTTAACCTGAAACAGGCACTTATTATCTTACACAATAAAAGTACGTCATTTCATAGATAATATATAAAAATAAATTATAGGATTGATTTAATAGTTAATTACAACAATCATTACATGGAAAACGCAGATCAAAAACCTTATTGACAAACAGTAGTTCCTGACGGAAGTTAAGATCTGTTGTGAAGTCAATTTTGAAAAAAATAAGTTTATCGGATATATCTAATAATGAACATAATTCGAACCCGAGTATTTTCTTCTCTATTATTAGAAGCCTTAGTCATCATACATCTTTTCAAAATTAAGAAATTAATTGAATATAATTCATAGTAATTTTTATATTAATATTAGGGATGTCAAATCGGTCAATTTTTAATACTCGGTTACTCGGACGTTTTCCCGATCGAGTACCCGGGTACTCGGTAAAAGTGTAAATAAATATAAACAGGTAAATTGATGAATGTAAAACATTGTAAACTCTTGTAGAAATAAAACCACGTGCTCTGATAGAAGAATTACCCATTCATGCATTTCTGTTGTATCAATGATGAACACTTCGTGCCAGACGAAATTTATTTTTTAAGTTCAATTTATTTATCAGATAAACACAAGAAATAAAATCATTAGTGGTTCACAGTGTTTTTGTTTAAAAAAATCTACGCCGTAATTGTAATGTAACTCTTTGTTGCGTTTGACGTCCAGGTATCAGTCCTACAATTTGACATGAACTTCACCAAGTTCTAACAGAGCGGATTTTGCGATTTTCGAATACTTTTCGATCCTAGATTTTATAGTATTACGGAACGGTATTTTGTAGTGAGGTGCAACTATGGACATCATAGTTTTTAAAGCCTTTGCCTTCAACCATTGTTCATGTATTGGCATGTAATCAAACACAGACATCAACAATCGCACGTGTAATATCACCTGTTCCTTTTCTCGAGAATTTACGTCTTCTCGAAGATTTGAGAAATTGTCTAATTTATTCAATAATAGAAGACCTTTAACCATGTTCAGTTAAACAAATAAAGCAAATCATTAAATT
>NW_026933666.1:0-5856 GCF_032062105.1 Saccostrea cuccullata | reverse complement strand
CCGGAGGTGGAATCAGTTGCTTAACCCCTTCTCTACCGCATCGGTCAATATGACCGATAGCGCGTTAAAACACGACATCGCGATAACAGGACCTCTGTATATTTTTAATAATAGCATTAAGGTATATAAATTATATATCATCTTTTAGGAAATTTTCTCTACTTTCAGACCCTGTAAAAATTTCGAGCCTTATTAATCGGTAATGAATAGATTTTACGTTTTGAAGACATTCATGACTTTTTGAAAATGACGCAATTTTCCAAAGCAAGGACGAATATCCTGACGATAGGTATATTTTTTCCTGATTAAATCATTTAAATAGAATTAATATATTTAAAAAGGATATTTTCTCTGCTTTTAAAATATGTAAAAATTATCGCTTTTACTTTTAAATATTTTGTAAAAACAAGAATTTTCTTCCACGCATGTGATTTTTCTGGGTTTTATTCGTAATATTTAAATTAAACGCAGTTTTACCTTTATTTCTGTGTTGAAATAGGGAAAACAAAATACAGCTGGTAAAAGTAAAGGAAATTTCCATTTCAACAAGCCTTCACTGGTCTCTTTATTTTCGGTATTTTCTGAATTACCATAGTTTGAATTTTGAACCTCCGCGTAATTTTTGTAGAAAATTTGAATGTAGTCAATATTTAACGTCAAGGTCGTTTTCGTTGCGCCTCATTCGGAACAACGTGTTTAGTACTATTATATTTAATTAAATATTTTTATTTAAATAGATGCATTATTTAAAAAAAATGGTTTAAAATAACAGTAATTATCTTTACACCTTTAGAGAAATATAGTACATATGTATTTTTGTTTATTTATGCAATGTGCAATAAGTTCATTCAGTGTTGATAAAAAAAATGTTTGATTCCTAAAGGTCTACGTCAAAAAATCAGATTTATTGCTGTTTGCTTTAAAATATATTCTTAATATAAAATACAATAAAATATATACTGACATGAAATAAAAAAAAAAACTTTGAAACACAATGATTTAATACAAAATCTCGCATTTACACGACTCATTACGGTATGAGTTGATATTATTCGAGATTACACGTGTTTCCGCTGTAGCAGTAAACAACAACAGGCGAACAGCATGGATTTTCATGATTATTTTACGATGGAGAACACGTCAATTCATCAGATATGACGGGTGTTTTCTTTGGCATTAGATGTGAGTAAGTATTGATTGAAAAGTTTAAAAGTATTTTAGAGTACATTGACTGAAATGAAAAGACATCATAGACTACCAAGGACCTATATACTATAGTAGTAGACTGGACCCTGGCTACACATGTACATGTGATATGAAGCCGTTCGCTGGTTTGACATCGTCGGTAACCCAAAAATGATACTTTTCGGTTCTTTCAACGATCACAAAAACTTTTTTTCCGATGACAAAATTGTTTACAATACAATGTCACTGTTTTCTCAATATGGAATCTGAATACTGTGTTGACTGATCAATAAAATATTTTTGTTCGATGTACTCCGTCCCCTCCGATCCACATTTTCAAGATGGGTAGGTAGGTGGTTAATTTTCGTGTGGTTTACACTGCTGAAAAATTGATAACTGTCATGAAATCACAGATTTCTTAGCAGTACACATTTGACATGTTTGTTAGCTACACAAGTTTATTGTTATAAAAACTTTCAGTCAAAAAGCATCCTATAGAAATTATACATCTTTGCTTTAAAATGAAACAATTTTAGTAAAGAACTATATGCGGTATATTGCATATGTTTGCCCCCACAAAAGTCAAATTTTGAAAACTTCCTGAAATGTGCTGAATTCAATAAATTGTACGAGAAATATAAGTTAACAGAAAATATTATAGTTCCAGAGCAGTGTATTCACAATTTCTGTTTTTATGACGTCACAAACTAGTCCGATTTTATATCCTTTTTCAGAAAGAGGACAAAATGGACAAAATTTCAACAATTTAAGCTTTAAAATTTACAGAGTGCATGTGTGTTCAGGAACAATATTGACATATTTCATTGATATTATCATTCTACACATTATATCAAAATATTTATCCTGAACACACATGCGCTCGGTGACTTTTATTTAAAATATCGACGAAATATGTACATTTTTCTGCAAAATTCATAAAAAACTGAAATTTACGTCATATTTGTGACGTCATTACTTATGAAATTATTCAGTGCTTTGAAGTCAGCATATACTCCCCTGTTTAAGGACTTAATTAAATATTACTCCATCTAAGTTTGATTTTGGGGGGCAAATGTTGGTTAATACCGCATATAGTTCTTTAAAAAGAAAAATAAAAGTTTACAGTGCTGCAAAAATTATTGGCGTGGATAAGTATGATTGCTTCTCATTGTGTCGAACTGTTACCAATCAGTTACCCTGTTGGCCATAACTGACCTCCTTTAAAATTTCATTCAAGAAATAACTGTGTGGTCACTCATCAATAACCCCCCAAACTTTAAAAAAATTGAGTACAAAGTCTCTCAAGGAGACACAATTTGGTGAGTGATTTTTACATGCATTGTATTCAGAAGAGTTCAAAGTTTAATATTTCCACTGCAACAAGGTGCGACTTTTTGTACATGCTGAAAAAATAAAACATTTGAGAAAAAATTGTGATAAAATAGCTTAATTAAGCTATTCCGAATAGCTTAATAAAGCTATATAGCTAAATCAAGCTATATAGCTTAATCAAGAAATTGTGCCGGACCTGTCAGAGTACATCAAACAAATCAATTTTTGTATTGTGGGCCTGAACATACAAACTGTGTTTTGCGATGATGGATTCGAATAAGTTTGACTTATTTTTGTGTTGTTTTTGAAGTGGGTAAGTTTTCTTGACCACCTCTAAGTACATTCAAAGAAAAATGAAACATGACATAATTAACACAAACACATAATTTTTTTTAGCACGTGTAGTGTGCTGGTACCATTTAGGCTTCAGAACTTTCATCTATGAAGACCCACTTGCTAATCCCACTAATGGCCACCATGCACAAAAAAGACTATGATATGGAGGACATAGGTGCTTAGTTATTAGTAAGTCAATTTTATTGCTGTCAAAATTCCTCATTGCCACTGGACGGCTATTAGTCAACACTCCCAGGTACATGAGTAGCCGGAGTGGCGCAGTGGTTAGAGCCTCTGCCCTATAGTCACGAAGTAAGGGGTTGATCCTTACATCGCATGTTCGAATCTTATTATGAGACATGGAGACCTGTTCTTCTGATGAGACACTATAAAAATATCTTATCTTATATTATACTTATACTTATATAACCCAATTAAGGTCCCTTGTCGCAGTAGGTGCTGGCATGAAAAAGATCCCTCACAGCTCAATAGCTGTAAGTGCCGAGTATAGAACAAAATTTGCATCTGTCCACCGAAAAGTGGTGGCGTCTCCATCTGAGAGAGAAATTCTTGAGAGAGACATTTAATAATATACAAACAAGCCCATATATATAAACACCTTGTCCCAGGGATTTTTCTCTGAAGTAACAGTTTTCAGTTCAACATGCCCTTTCTCTTAACAACCCTGGCAACAGAAACTAAAAAAGGATACTTCATGCATTTGATAAAATTAATGGTTAATTATGCAATTTTTCAAAATTTATAATTGATTAACCTTGATTGTTTAGTATAAGGCTTGCAATATTTCAGTCATAATACATTGACTTCCCCAAACCATCTAACTACAAGTATGGCAAAATATGACATATATAATATAATATTTATGATATGTTTTATAAAGACTTTTTAACAATATAATAAAAGGAAAGTTACATCAATGTGCCAATTGTAGATTTCTGTATAAACTGAATTATCTGATTAAAACTACATATTCGATTAGAAAAACTTTTTCAAAACTTTTTTTTAAAATTTGTTACAGGAGTCAGGACAGAATACATTTAGAAACTGATCATGCCTCGGTCAAATCAAAGGAGTTCCCTCGGTCTTTCAGAGAGATCGCAGAGAGTTCATTCAACATGAAGATGATGTGCACATAATGTAATCTGGAATCTAAAGTTAGAGATAAAAACCTGCAAACTTACTAGCAAATAAGCCTATCTGCTTGTTAATTATTCGTTGCTGGATACTTCACTTTTAGGAATGCTGTTTATTTCTATCAATGATGCAAGTGGTTATTCAAGATCATGTCATGTGATATAAGGAATTCTGACTTTTGACAGCATAAGTCAAGGGTTTGTGAGAAGAGTAGCAAATACTAAAGAAATCCTTGGATACTGAAATTCAGTCATTGTATGCCACATAAACTGGATGAGTGAAAGATTGTAGCTGAAGTTCTGTGCTTGTCCATCTTTGCTGTTTTTTCATATGCTTATAAAATGACAAAAGTTGTTTTAACAAGTGACCCAGTAAAGACTTGAAAATGTAAAATAATTCTTGTAAGAAAAGAAAAATTGTAAATTTTTTCTTATACAATGTATTCTAGATGACAAAGAATGTGTTTGACTAAGTTTTTGAAAATGACAAAATAAGTTCTCTTTTGATTAATTAAAAAATGATACTGGTTGCAATACATTTTTACCTTAATATGATTTTAATAGTATTTGTCACTAAGATTGAAATACTTGAGAACACATCTTACAAATTTTGTTCCAGTTTACTTAAGTCGAAGATATATTTTTTGAATGACAACCAAGGTTTGAAAAAAAACAAAACAAAGTAAAACAAAACTATTCACTTTTGTGATATTTCTGTTGATTTTGTTGTTTACAATTTTATGTGTCAGTTATTGGACAATATGTCAATAATAATTGCAGCATTTCAAATTTGATATATACTTACAATTTAAGGCAGATTTCTGTACTGATATGACCTTGACCCCCAAAGAACAGAAATTTCAGGGTCAATACTTAAGACAATTATTTGTTGGATGTTTTATACATTATTTTTGACCTTATATCTTACAAACGATACCATGGAAAACTGTCTAGAATAAAAAGTAAGAAACCTATAAAGCCAAAAAATTGAATATTGTTGTTTCTTAGCAACCATTTAAAGGTCATTTAACACAAATTTGAACAAAAATAATATGTGGATATTGCAATACAGTATGATGCCTTCTAAAGAGTAAATTCAGAATTTTCTTCTTTAGCATCCATTGTTACAAATTTTAGCAAGAAAGATGAAAAGTTTTGGGAAAAATTTCTAAAATTATGCACTTATTTGACTTTGACCTCCAAAAAAAGTGAATCTGATGAGGTCAAACTTTAAGACAATTATCTGATGTATATTATTTCAGTATCATTACCCCACATTTGACTTTACAATGTAATGGAATGCATAAATGTGTGTGGGATGAGCAAAGAACAAGAAATACTGCCTGAAAATTGAAAAATACTCCGTTGCTTAGCAACTTCTTTAAAGTCATTATTTGCAGAATTGAAAAAAAGTTTACATGATTAATGTAGTACAGGATAATGCCCTTTTGTGGGTTTATTCTGAATTTCCTATTTCAATGTGTATCACTGTTAATTTTTAACTTGAAAATTAAAATGTGTCAAAAAATGCAATAAAATTCTGCACTAATTTGACCTTTGACCTCAATTTCCACTAGCAAGGTCAGTCGTGAGGTACCTGCATAGTTACGAAATATCATCTCCAGAAAATTCCCTACAAAATGGTATACATTATGCCTAGATTACTCTTTGAATAAAAAAGTTGTAAATTGATTTATAAGGATATGTCAAAAGGTTTGCAAAAACGCTGAAAATGTGCCGGTAGAGAAAGGGTTAAAAGGAGTGTGCAATCATGAATCTAATGATATGGTAGATGAAACATTCAGCTTAACAATGGGTTGTAAACAAGGCAGACAAAATACGATCCTCT
>NW_026933665.1:0-5916 GCF_032062105.1 Saccostrea cuccullata | reverse complement strand
CACAGAAACTGTATTTCAGGGAAATATTGACATCAGTTGTTGAAGGGCATGTGGGGAGAGATTATCTTAAAGTACATTGCGGGTAGATTGTGAGGAGAAAGAATGTTCATTTTTGGCGGCATGCATGGTGCATGGGAGTAACTACATATAAGAGGGATGCGCTGAAAAATCTACAATGTTTTTGTCCCAAACATTTAGTTCATAAAAAGTAAAATTATCTATAGTCACTACGAATCTTTACTTTAAACTATTCTCCCTCGGAATCGCCCTGACCCTCTCTCTTCTCTTCAGTTTCTCTGACAAATTCCAAGTAAATACTTCTCATATTCTTATTTTAAGTTCAGCTTTCATTCCTTGAATTAAAACTCGTCTGACAACATTGAGCTTGTTTTTTGCCAAATAACACAAGACATGTTTGTTCCAAAACAATGTCATTTATTATGAAATGACAACATATAATATAAAACATAAAAGTGAATAAAAAAGACTGGGATACAATGTAACCTTAAAACACAATTCCTGAGAAAATTTATAAAACATAACAATTGGTCTCCCAGTCTATGATTATTACATAACATATATAATTTGGCAAAATAGGTGGCCTCAAAAATATGGCCATAATATACATATAAAACGGAATTAATTACAATTGAAAACATAGACATATGAGTTTAAGGTGGCCTAATGTACAGTTAAAGTCTGCTTGGGGATGGAGGTGGGTAATCCAAAAAATATTTCAGCAAATGTTTGGCCGTCTTGTCTTTACAATAGCAGTAGATATAATGATGCTACTTCTCTTATCTCAAAAGGATAAAATTACCGGGGGATCCCCACGGGTTAACAGATAATGAGGTACAAAGTGGGGAAATTCTTATTTTTTTTTCATTTTTCAAAAAGCGTTTAAGAGTTCATTTTATTCAACTGTGTTTGAACTTGTGAAATTGTGTTTTGTTTTCCATCTCAGAATGTTTTTGTCTGTGCTCCTGTAGAATTAAGATGGGTGTAATTTTTTGTCTGGATGAGGGTTTTGTGGGTTATAATATGTGAGTAATGTAAATCTTGGTT
Organism: Saccostrea cuccullata; assembly: GCF_032062105.1. Classification (NCBI taxonomy): domain Eukaryota; kingdom Metazoa; phylum Mollusca; class Bivalvia; order Ostreida; family Ostreidae; genus Saccostrea; species Saccostrea cuccullata. The sequence continues at coordinate 4,851 of NW_026933665.1, read as the reverse complement.
TTGTTACAAGTGCGTTTTCTGAAAACTGAAGTAATTTGCTGTCTGCAGGCTTGTTTGAGAGTGTTGTAAGAGGTCTGATGTAAAAAGTTTGCTGTTATTTCCTCTTTGATGTCTAATGTGTTCATAATCTGTGTCTTTTTCTGCTATTGGCAACTGCATCTGCAGGTTTGCTTTAATCTTAAAAAACATATCATTCAGCATTGATTTATTTATAATTAAGGTATACCTTTACTCAGATGACTGAAAATTCCACTGATAAGAACGAAAAACCACATATTGCACATTGTACACCTATAATTCTTGTGTTAAATTTCAATTTCAAATAACTAGGTCAATGACCTACTTTTCATGCTAGTGGCCCCTGAGTATTTCTCGAGAAATGCCTCAATTTTTCACTCTATGACCAATTTTTCTTCACTCACAAAATATTACAAGTAGCAAAACTCTTTAAATAATGAAATATTATAGCACTGGAACAGTGTTGCTTCATATAAAGAAACGATTAGAGTTTTGGCCATAAACTTGATTATTATTACAGTCCGAATTTCTTCTTTCATATTTATATTTTTTTCAAATTTTTAATCGAATAATCTGACTGATAGGAACTTTAAACTATTTAAAGCCTCATATTACCTTTGTTGTCGTAATTCTCATGGTATTAACATTATATGGGGTCAATGATCAAATTGTTGAGATATGTTGCCTGGAATGGTTTTGTTCATATTTTTGAATTTCGTTCTTTAATAGCATTCAATTATCTGAAATGATTTATGAGCTTTAAGACATATAAAATTTGCAAAATGATGTCTAAAAATACATGTAATCTTTACTATTGTGATTAATATTGCAAGAAATAAAAGATTTTGACAAAAATTAAAAATTTAGTCCGAATTTCCTCTGCACTGCCATACACTGACTTGTGTTCCTGTATATTTTCTTCAAATAATCAAATATGAAATTTTAAATTTGATATTGAGTTAAAACTTCGCAATTCTATCCATTTATAACAATTTTTGATTTAACATATTATACTTTACACAAATTTCCTTTCTGTTTTCTGAAACCTGAATAAAGGTCATCCTTAAACAGCAGAAAACATATTAGTATTTTTTAAACACTAAGTGCTTAAATTTTACCTTGTCCACTCTATTCATATTTCTGTAAATGATTTTTCATCTTTCTTCCGATGGCAGTCCTGGGGGCATAAAGCTTTAGCTCTTTCTGATAAGATTCTCTAGAACAAAATCTCCCCCTCACCCTTTCTTTTGTTAACACTGACAATGTAGGACTCATGATTTGCAATGAAATCATTAACCCAGAGGGACACTACATACGAATCATTAAAATCTTTGTATATGCCTCCATGAAAAATGGCATATTAAGACCAAAGAACAACGGTGAGAATTTAGAGATACTGACCAGAATTTCCTCACTGTTGATCCGTCTTACGCCTGCTCTGAAAAACAATTTGAGCTAATCTGAAATTGAAAAAGGATGTTCATGTTGTACATTCATTTCTGGTTTGGGGTTCGACGATGTTCCAGAAAACGTCGGACGAGGATGTGTCTGGCATAAGGCAATATTTTAGTTCTGCAGGCATGGCATAAGAATTTATTTCCAAAATCTGCCAACTTTTATGATGATCTGAAATATTGAAACAAATCAGTATCATTAAACAAAATGTATATGATTATAAGAGTGGATATGAATATGACGTGTTCATTATTTTTATGCGCCCAGATCGATAGATCCGAGGCGTATATTGTTTTTGTCCTGTCTGTCTGTCTGTCTGTTTGTTTGTTTGTTTGTCCCCAAAGTTTAACCTTCGCCATAACTTTTGAACCATGAAAGGTAGAAACTTCATATTTGGTATGCGTACTTCACTAATTGGGTGCTTTCAAATGACACCAATATTAATGACCTTGTGACCTTGAATGTGACCTATATGCTAAAAATAGCTTTTCTGTCTGCAAACTTTAACCTTCGCCATAACTTTTGAACCATGAAAGATAGAGACTTCATATTTAGTATGCATACTACACTAATAAAGATCTTACAAATGACACCAAGGTCAATGACCTGGTGACCTTGACTGTGACCTATATGCTAAAAATACCTTTTTCGTACTTTCACCATAACTTTTGAACCATAAAAGATAGAGACTTCATATTTGGTGTACATACTCCACTAATCAAGGTCTTTCAAATGACACCAAGGTCAATGACCTTGTGACCTTGACTTACCTATGCTAGAAATAGCTTTTTCGATTTTTGTTGCCATCGGGCGCATAGTGTTTCACAAACACATCTTGTTTATTGAAATTTTACTACAAATTTATACTAATTGCACTATGGCATGAAGCAAGCGCTTTTAAGCTTCTAAAATCAAGCATTTTGGCGAGGTCAACTAGGGCTAACTCCCTCAGGAGTTTCAAAATGGTTTTAGTCATGTTTATCTCAAAACGTCCATGACCTACAATAATTTTCTCCATAATTTAACCAAAATATAAACTAAAATCAATATTTTATATATTAGTATAATTAATTAATTTGCTATCTATCTGTAAGCATGAAGATATTTTTGTATTTTCTTCCATCCTCAGCGTCATCTAGTGAGGGAAATAGCGGAATCGAATTCCTCACAGCCGTCATACTGCCTATGACAACCTCGGCATCAAAATACATCCGCAATGATTCTGGATGCCAATACGTATGGCAGACCGTCATAGCCGACAGCTGCCTAATGTCGTGTTGTCCCCCTACCCACTTTCTCTAGAAAATGTCACAAAAATATTATTTTTAATATAATTTTATTGGTCAAGTATTTGCATGTGTGTCCTTGTATCATAAAATACATTTATTTTTCTACGGCGTCGTTAAGAACATGGGTCTCAAATACTGGTTCCCCCATTACAAATTCATAATAGCCCGTTTTCTCTGCATTTACAACAGCAACAAACAAGTACATGTACAAATAAACAGTTTAATACAAGTAAAATCAAGTGGAGTTCGTAAATGATTTGATATCCCATGTATCATTTGAGAAAGAGTACACCTCTCTAATGTTTCTCGTAAAGGCCGGTATACACGGTAAGATTTGTATTATAAGATTTGTATTATAATACAAAATCTTACTGTGTATACACTCTTAATACCGTGTATTATAAGATTTTTCGAATCTTATAAAACTGTATTAAGAATAGAGCAATGCTCTATTTCCTAATACAAGTCTTAACTCACCTTTCACTTTCAACCAATCAAATGTACTCAAATTGGGGGTCATCCTATATATATATCATTACTAAATAAAACACATGGTAAATAATAGAGAGGTTGAGATTTCAAACGTGTACGGGTACGGGTACGTCTAGTAGGGGAATAACCTAAATTCTGTGTGTATTACGTCATCAATTTTAGTGACGTCAAGATTGCTACACGTTCGTAAAACTTGTAGAATGGAATCTACACGTAAGTTAAAACGTGTAGCTTTAATAATAAAAATTAGTCAATTTAAGTGTGAAAAATGTAATTGTTATACATTATATAGGATGTTTACTTTCACGAGCACTTATTTTTATCAAGTTTTGTTTACAAACTGACTACAAAAAACTTTCTAAATACTTGAAACAGAGACACCGATCGCAATGTACACGTACATGTTACACGTCATAAAAATTTCAACAGACAAATTAAAAATAACGTGTACGTGTACGTCAAAATTTCTACAAGTACACGTACGCGTACAAGTTTAACATCTCAACCTCTCTAATAATGGCCAACTTTTTGAGTAAAGATATCGAAAAACTCGTGGTTTTATGGGAAGGGGAAGGGGACTTGTGGAATATATCAAGCTTTTAGCTACCACAAAAAAGATGCTAGAAGCAGAGCTTATAATTATCATTTTTATTATTTTGACAGAGAGAGAAATATGGTAGGAGAAATCACGTGGGAATAATAGTTTATTTACAATCTTATAAGATTTGTATTAGCGTGTGTACAAGAAAGTATTATGATACCTAAGTATTATAATACTTGTATTATACTACAAATCTCATCGTGTATACCGGCCTTAAGGTTGGCATTCTTTTTTCGTCAGTATTGTCAACATAATTATTGCCCATTTTCATTACGTTGTTGAACCTTTTGAATTTGGTTTATGATGAAATCATTTCTGACAAATAAAGTATATATATATACCGAGTAACATAATACAATTTTTAGTCTAGTAATCATAGCGAAAATTTTCATCATTTTTAAGTATCAGCCACATTATCCAGCGATGGGGTATACGATGAGAAACCGATGCGTTTTTTTGATAAAAATGGTGTGGTTGCCGGCCGGATACCTATAGTAAACGGACGGTGACTGGGGCTATTTGGCAAATCTGTAGGGAGCATCAGTAGAAAATAAGTTGTAGTTTTAACTAATCAGCGATGTTTCCACCGATGCCCCACATCGCTCCTCATCAGCATCCGATCATTAACATATCTTTCAAGGATTGGCCGATGCATGGCCGAGCATCGTCGTGTCCGTTGAATCTGAGGTCATCGGAGGGTTGAGTGGTGGGCAACAGACTTCGGTCGATGTTGGACCAAACATTGGACCATAGTCGACCGATGTACGAACGATATTCACCAATGTATGAGCGATAAAATATACATTGGCCGATTACCCTGGAATATATCGTTTTATGATTAGCAATGCATTGCTTGGACTTTGTAAGTCCGGCCGGCAACCTTGCCATTTTTATCAAAAAACGCATTGGTTGCTCATCATATACCCCATCGCTGGATAATGTGACTGATACATTAAAAGTAACTAGGCTGATGTGGACCGATGTTGGGGCATCGCT
>NW_026933664.1:0-5765 GCF_032062105.1 Saccostrea cuccullata | reverse complement strand
CATTAAGCAGTTAAGTTATGTCCGACAGGAAGATTTATCAAAGCGCATGAAGGGAGCATTTACAATTTCAACTGATGGCAGTACAGACGAGAAGAGTATACAATACCTAAATATTTACATTCAGTGTAATTTTCCTTATGAAACTCATTAGAAATCTACGGCGTTCAAATTTCTATAACACACGCAAAACCTTGTCACCGCGCGCTAGAATACACACTCGGAATTATATGCATTTTCAATACTCTATGAACACCAAAATGTAAAATGTTTTATTTCAATTTAATGAAAAACTATATAACTGAAAAATAAACGTAAAAATTTACGTAATATGCGTTTACAATTAATTTGTCACTTTTTTCCTCGCAATGATTGTTTGCGTTATTTAACTTTGCAACGTCATTTAACGCCATTTGACGTCACAATCAGCTGTTACATCTATTAACCACGGCAGTTTTGAAGGGCAATAAATTCACATTTAAGATTAACGAAATAAGTAATTATGTTCAGGAAAATAAGAGAATGTAAATATAAGCATTGAATTCATATTTTTGGCTGTCTTCGGTCCTATAACACACCTGGCCGTGCCTACAAATTATCATACCGCGCTAACGCGCGGTATTCAATTTGTCGGCACGGCCAGGTGTGTTATAGGGCCGAAGACATCCAAAAATATAAATTCAATGCTTAATTGTTGTAAGGACTTATTGCCAAAGGTCTGGCATGGTCAACTTAGAATTATTAGGTGTTCCAATATGTAAAGGATCTGCCACAAGTGAAAATATCTTCAATTTGTTGGATGAAGAACTGTCCAGGAGAAACATATCATGGTCTAACTGTGTATCTCTTGGATGCGATAATGCTAGCGTTATGACAGGACACAAAAAAGGGGTACTTGCTTTTGTTAAAGAAAAACAGCCTCATATATATATCTGGCAGGGTGTACACTTCATCTGGTGCATATAGGAGCAAAGAGAGCTGCAAAAGTGCTGCCTTCTGTGGATGATGTCCTCATTGACATTTACTACTTTTTCAACAAAAGTGAAAAAAGACAGTTATCCTTTAAGGACCTTCAAGACATGTGCTGGCATCTTCAATAATACAATACCAACCAGACCCAGCTTAACACAAAGCAGTTCCAGAGCGGTTCCAGAGCAGTCCCATAGCGGTCCTGATGCAGTCCCCTTTCTGGGACTGCTTGGGTGTCAGGTTGGGTCTGGTTGGTACTGTATGTCAGTGGGTTAAGTTCTGATAATCATCAATTATGTGAGCATGTCTGCACCAGGTGGCTTAGTATTGGAAGATGTATTGAGAGACTTTTGCACAACTGGGATATACTTAAAAGCTATTTTAAAGAACAAAAACAAGCCCTAAAACCAAAGGAGAAGAAATCAGCCAAAGATACAAAAACATTGGGAACCCCAACACAAGAAAAGAAACAACATACTTTTGCACAACTGGGATATACTTAAAAGCTATTTTAAAGAACAAAAACAAGCCCTAAAACCAAAGGAGAAGAAATCAGCCAAAGATACAAAAATTGGGAACCCCAGCACAAGAAAAGAAACAACAGTCTAGTGAAACCCAAGACCAGAGGTCTAGTGGAACTAAAGAAGAACCTTCATATGCAGAGAAGAAAATAAATGCCATATACAGTTTTGTCTCGTTACCTACTAATAAACTTTATGTACTCTTCTTGTCGTACACTGTTCAGCTATTTGATGAAATACTTCTTGGTCTTCAGACTGAGGAGCCCAAAGTTCATCTTCTCAGAAGAATGATGCACAAATTGATAAGAAATATATTTAAAAGGTTTGTTAAACCATCTGCAATGATTTCAATGTTGAAGAGGTCAACTATAAGCTGAGTTACAACATAAAAAATGACAGAGATCTGGTGTCAGATTGGTGAACAAGCCCTCAATTTTATAGCTGCAAAAGATAGTAACTATTTGCGATCTGAGAAATTACAGGAGTTTTATCATAATGTTGTGATGTATTTTCAAACTTTATGTGATTATTTAATTGCAAAACTTCCTCTGAATGATCCTCTACTGTTAGCAGCAGAAGTTGCTGATGTTGACCTCCAAGTGTCCTCCAGAGTTGCTGATGTATATTTCTTTATGGACAGATATCCCTGTTTTGTAACATCCACCAAGAATTTTATTTTTGAACAGTTTTCAGAGTATCAGTCAACAGATATTACTAAATGTAAAGCTGATAGAGTAGATTTGACATGGACAAAGATTGGGGAACCGAGAGATTCTGAAGGGACAACAATGTTTAAAGAATTATCAGAGTTCATGCAAGGCATTTTAACAATTCCCCACAGCAGTGCACACTGTGAAAGAGTATTTTCATGTGTAAGGAAAAATAGAACAGATTAAAGGTCCTCCCTTGGAGATGATACCCTTGAAAATTTGCTGGTCTTGAAATCTACCGAATCTGTAGACAGACAAACAAAAACCTCGATCACATTAAAGGATCTTGCTACAGATCCCTCAAGCAATAAATTTTTCTAATGCTGTGGATTAGAATTTTACACTCTGCACTGTCTGTCCCTTCAGAATCCCTCTGATTCCCTGGCATCTTCAATATTACAATACCAACCAGACCCAGCTTAACACAAAGCAGTTCCAGAGCAGTCCCATAGCGGTCCTGATGCAGTCCCCTTTCTGGGACTGCTTGGGTATCAGGTTGGGTCTGGTTGGTACTGTATGTCAGTGGGGTAAAGTACTGATAATTATTAATTATGTGAGCATGAATTGATAATAAATGATATGAAACTATACATTTTACTGCTTTTATTGTATAATGTACAAGACAAGCTTATTTGGACTCACTCCAAGACATTAAAATAGGTAGATGTAAAGGATTACACCTTTGTCCCTCGAATTCCACCAAACTGAGCATTCAGATTACACCTCTGCAATAAATAGGGTAGGCAGGTCTGCAGCAAAACAGGCTTTGAAAGCCAAACAAAAAGGGAAGGGAAACAGGCCACAAGAGGCAGACCAATTACCCGATGATGAAATAAATATTCTATTTGACTCGGGAGTTACCTCCCCACATTAATACATTTTTATACATCATTTTAAAATCATTTACACATACCTGCATTAGATTTCAAAAATCTTTCTTGATATGTAACGTTTTGACACATTTTTATGGCTAATGTTAAAAAGGACAACCTTTTCAAGTACATTTAGCTACTTCAGATCAGGCTGTTAAATATTCGAGGAGACGGTAAGAAATCTATTTCCAAATATTGATTTGGGGAAATATCAAGAAAGATTTTTGAAATCTAATGCAGGTAAGTGTAAACAAGAGGCCCACGGCCTTATAGGTCACCTGAGTATCATGTAACAACTTTCCAGCGATTGTATTTGGTTCGTGTTTTAATCCAAAAGCCATGAAATTCACAAATTTTGAAAGAGGCACCATTGCTTATCAAAGGGCAGATTTCAAAGCATTAATTTATTTTTAGTCAAAGTACCCCCCTGGTACCCCTGACCCAGCAGTCCTGAAATTATCTATTTTGAAAGAGGCCCCTTTCTTCATTATAAGGCCAGCATTTTTTTTAATGTTTAGGTTTAGTTCTGAACATGAGAACAAAAAAGTCCCAAAGGAGAAGGAAATAAAAAAAATTTTGATAAATCAATTATTAACATTTGTACATTCTTTTTTTATGCTATCCTAATAGGCTCCTTACCACTGGACACATAATGCTTACAAATAGGAAAGTAGAACATTTAATTGCTTATTTCATCATCTGCCAGTTTGGGCCAGTTATATAAATTTTGTGATGTTGATCAAAATATATTTTAAAAAATCAATTCTTTAGAAGTCTTTCAATATATCTTCATTTTTTGAATATGTGTTAGGTGAATGTGTAGACATTGTTCTAAAATTTACTTGATCTCTAAAATTATAATTCCTATCATAAAACAGACAGGGACTATTGGGGAGTAGGGTGAACATTTTTTCAATTAAGTGTAAAATAATTTTTCTGGCTGATACAAATGATACTATATGCCTGTATATATTTGTATATTTTTGCCTTTTAATAGTTGAATTTTTTTTTTATTTCTTCAAGTTATTGTACATTTCTTCCTCAAATGGACTTTACTTCTCCCATAGTTTTATTCATTATATTCATTACATCTGATGCATAAGCAACCCTTTTCTGAAGAATGATGCTTAGACTGTAAGCTATAACAGAGACCTAAACAATGTCGCTGGCAATATGCAATAGCTACCACGGGCAGTTTAAAACCTGGGGGAGGAAAATAATTTACAGACAGTTACTTTTGAAACGAATACATAATTATCTCACCAGCATGATATTGTGCAACAAAGTCGTCAGCATTTTATTTGTCCTTTGAACGGGTGAAACGTTTTGAATGGCACTCTTATCGATGAATTCCACACTAAACCAAGCTATCTTCTCAGCTTTATTTACTCGCCGTTTCATCGTAAAACCGGAAGTGCGAGTTCGTAAATTTGAAATCTCGATCCCGACTCAAATTTGACATCGGAAAGAATTTTTAAAAAATTTTTCTGAAAATTCAAAACCTTGAGCGGAGGGTTTGTAAAACTGAAAATAAAATAAATCCTGGCCTTAAATACATGTATGTAATTAGATCATTAGCATGTTAACCAGGAGCAAAGGATAAGATGTTCAAAGAAATCATGCATTTCACTATATATCATTAGAGCCCCACCCTAAAACAAGAACCCCTGACCCTGGGGCCATAAAATTCACAATTTTGGTAGAGGCACTCTTGCTCATCATAACTATGTACTTAGTTGGTTTATTTAATACCCAGGAGCAGAGAAGAAGATTTTCAAAGAAATAATGCATTTTCACTACCTACTTATTTAGCCCCGCCCTAGCACTAGAACCCCTGATCCCAGGGCCATGAATTTCACAATTTTGGTAGAGGACTCATTGCTGGTTACAATCATGCAAACAGTTTGACTACTTGATGTCCAGGAGTAAAGAAGAAGATTTTTAAAGACTGCATTAATTTTAGTGGTTTTGGCCCCACCCCTGAGGCCCCGGGGGGGGGGGGGCAGGGATCATGAAATTCACAATTTTTGTTCCCCTTTACCCATAGATGCTTTGTGCCAAATTTGGTTGAAATTGGTTCAGTGGTTGCAGAGAAGAATCTGAAAATGTTCAAATGTTAACGGACGACGCACAACGCACGACGACGGACGAAAACAGATAGCAATAGGTCACCTGAGTTTACTCAGGTGACCTAATAAAAATGTATTAAAATCACACTCTAGGTACGTCTTTGTTACATTGTAAATAATTCTAGAAACTCTTGAAAATCTCTCTACTGCTCCGGAAATATCTGAGATTCAGGGTCCAAATGATTTTTGGATGCTTTTTTATGCATCAAAAAGAAAAAAAAAAGACAAAACAGAATGATAATTGTTCACAGATGTTCCAAAGGAAAACAACCACAAAGAAATGATTTGTTATGTTATTTGTAAGAAAAGAATAATTTCTTCCAACAGACTACCAGAAATTCCCTACTGATCACTGCAGATAGAGGACATACATCTTTCAGTTCACAGATGTTGGGACATAAACTGTTGTGGGCCAAATAGAGGAGCAACAGAATTTTCATGGATTCCAGATCCAGAGGTCAAAGAAAATGACAGAGACCATTATCAAGATTTTGAAGACCTAGTTGGTAAGGATACATCAGAAAAGCACAAGCCATCAGCTTTTAAATGCAAGGCTACAGCTGTTGC
>NW_026933663.1:432500-586053 GCF_032062105.1 Saccostrea cuccullata | reverse complement strand
TTAATAATGTAGATATCTATCTGACAGATGTCTGTCCACTATTTGTTTAGGAAATGTTAAAATCTATAAATTCCAGAAAATATACAAATGAAAATGTGGAAAGCAGAGTTTTTCATATCTATTTTATCTTTATTATTACAAGATTTTTGTAAATTTTTAATTTTTTAATGAAATTTTTACCATTGAAATAGGGTTTAAGATGCCTGAGAAACTACATCTACGTTCTTGTGCCTTAAATACTACGTACCTTTTTGAGGATGGCCTCGAGACTGGCCTCGGAGCTGGCCTGGCCTGAGATTTCCTGGAGGGCCTCTCCACTGCGGAAGGCATTGATGTCCACGAGTTTCCCCAGGGTGAGGGGATCCTCGGGGGTGAAGTGGTAGTCCAGAATCTGCTCTATCACCTCCCAGTGACGCGGCTTCAGGGTAGGGTTACGCAAGTCTGTGATTACAGGCAACTGAAAATAGGAGATAAAATGTCAGGCAACACAAGTAATAAAAGAGAATTAACTCACTAATCGCTTCACATCATAAAATTACCTTTTCCTTTTTTTCTCATAAAAAATTAAAAATTTTAGGGAAAAACTTGAAAGTTTGCAAGTTGCAACACAGAAAACTCTAATAACATGCAGTTGAAATGTATAATTGATGGAATTGGCAAGATTCCAGTTCCCCAAGGCCAGGACTATTTCCTGAGGTGCAGTCAATAATATATTTTTACTTACTGTTCATGAAATCAATCTAACTGAATACAAAATATAATTTTAAAAGAAGTCACTTATCCTATTCAAACAAAAATTTATGCCTTGCAGTCAACATGAATTTTCCTACCCTGTCTCTCATGGTTTCCACGCGTTCTTTCAGCATGGGGACAACACCATTGGGTGGCAGACCTTTCTCCAGCTGCATCACAGACTTGGCAAACTTCATGGTCGTGTTGTTCATCTGCTCTGGGTCCAGGGTCTCAAATGGAACCTACAATGATATTAATTTGAAATATGTTTATCATCTGTTTACATGCTCCTGCCCTCGGTATTTCCAATGTCTAAAAATTTACTAATCAATATCTAGCTAAAACCAATATGATTGAAATTAAATTCACATTAAGAAATAACTCTAAATATCATCTGATTTATCAAATTTATTACACAACAATTATTGCTTTTACCAGCTAACCCTAGGAAGAATGCATTCTCTTTTTTTTTTTTTTTTTAAACTTTCCAACCCCTATTCCCCCATGTATTCCACTTACATTCATCCACTCATTGATATGGCCATCCCACTCATCAATGGCAGTCCACAGCAGTTCCTTGAGCTTCAGTTCTGCGTGGACTTCCTCCAGAGCATCGTACTTGGTGACCTCGACCTTGAAGTTCTTCTGGTAGGACTTGTAGGTGAAGGCCTGTTTCTGTAGACCCTCTATCTGGTTCAGCATTCTCTTCAGTATTCCCTGGACCTTGTCTTTCTCTGCTGTGGAATCCAAGATCAATGGGTTCTGAAGGGAAGGCATTCAGCGTGAATATTGTATATTATATGTTTTACAAAAAAAAAAAAAAAAAAAAATTCAAACATACTGCAAAAATTATGTTCATTTTTTTTTAAAGCTGAGAATACTGTAGTATTTGTGGATATATTTGTGTAATTCCTAAAATAACCTAAAAAAAAATTTGGAAAAGAGGATTGCTATTGCAACTATGTTCAAAAATATCTAAATCTTAATTTTTCATTTCTCAACCTTGAAAAGGTAAAAAAGGTTTAAAAAACAACAACAACAAAGAATCATTTGTTTTGGAAAGCATTCCTGCATGCAGTATTCCAATGATTATCTCCCTTACCAAACCTCTGGATTATCTCCCTTACCTCTGGATTATCTCCCTTACCGCTGGATTATCTCCCTTACCTGAGCCTCCTGTTTGATTTCCTTGACTTCCTTGCCCAGTTCAGCTATGTCCTTATCCAGGTGTGTACAGAACTTGTCAATGTTGGCATCTCTCTCAGTCAGTGACTTATCTATGGCATTCCTTACTCCTGTGATGCTGGGGTTCAATGTCTGTCAAGTAATTCAAATGAAACATGACAGAATATTCCGCAAAATGTGTGTATTTAGGCTTGAAATCTAAGAAAGTTAATAGGAGTTTCTCAATAATTTAATAACATATCTCAATAACCCCACCCTTTCTTTCTCATGAAACACCTACTATTGTCTTGAATCTACTCATACAAAGAAATATGAAACTATAAGCAAGAAATTTAAATACATCAAAATTCAAGTCAATTTAGTATAAAGTCAGTTGACTTCTAAACTTTCTGAATCTAAGTCTATGGAATCCCATACCTGGTATACAGCAAAATCCTCTGGTGGTGTAGGGACATTATACTGCTCGATTAATTCATACATATCCTTAACAATCATGGCTTCCTTCTCCAAAGGATCAATCTGTTAAAACAGATAAAAATCCTAAACTTTAGGAATTTACACTGTAAATTTTCTTATGAAGAATTGCTTACATTATATATTCATGATATAAAAAATTAACTACAATTAAAAAAGTATCAAAACTTTTTTAAAAATTCCTATGGTTCCTCCTGCTTTCTTGTTCAATTTTGCATCTTTCAATGCCTTGCATAAGTCTTGTTTTAGGCACATTGTCTTGCAGCAACTTACTGTGAGTCAACTTAACTTACCCTGACTTGAATGTCGTCCAGGAATGTGAGCGAGTTGACAAACTCGATTGTGGTGGTGGGTACCACCTCCAGTTTGAACTGAGCGTCCTGTAACTCTGCGATGAGTCTGTCTACTTCTTTTCTGGCCTTTACTGGCAGCAGATCATTAATGACCTGAAAATTGTTAAATTGTAAATTTATAGTTTAATACACATATTAAATATAAAAAAAATGTTATACCGAAACTGTGGAACTTTTCAATTAAGGCCATAATAAATAAATTGCTAGATTCTCATCCGAATTTTTTTTTTAAATCGAGGCAGGTGGGCGGCTAATTCAATTGGTGTAATTTTATCTACAATACCCAAATAAAAGTCAAAGTATTCAATTGAACATAATCACCAATCTTTTTCAACCAATGACCCTTGTTTAAAATATATATGCATGTATTACAGCAATTACCATCAAAGCATGTCGACTTTCGAAACGAAATTAAAACAAAAGTAGAATGGTAAATGAATACCGATCCTGATCAGAATTAAGACGAAGAAAAACAGAAATAAAAAAATCAAGGCGGGGTAAAAAAAAAAATTTTATTATGGCCTAATGGTCATTTTGAAATCTCAAATACTTGGTTACCTAAAAAAATTATTGACAATTCCTCTAGGACATTTAAGTTTGACTGCATGTGTATCATGTGTACGTTTGAGAGGAAATACAGTGTATGAATGGAATTCAATTAAATGCTGAATTATGCCAAGTATTAAAGAGTACAGCTGTATATTGGCAGATTTTGAACATGAATTCCAGATGAATTGTAAATGAGACTTACATCCAGACATCGTATGGGTGAGGGATTTAGCAGACTCTTCATTTTAGTTCCGTCTATAAGCAGCATTCCGATTGGTCGCTTCTCCTTGATGACCTGGGCCATTCTCACCTGTCCGTTATACTTCTCTAAGGCCTCAGTAAAGAAGGCCACATCTAAAAAAAGTTGAGTATGTTAAGTCATAAATGCATTCAATATTACAATTGGCCTATGGAATGAATGGGAAGATTTAAAGCTATATCATTTATTTAAAATATTAAAATATATTATGTAGACTATTAGAATGTCATTTGGCTAGAACTTGTTCAGATTTCTCGAAGTTAGTCCAAACCAAACAAATAAATCAAATCATCAGATTGTATCATTTTAGCTGGTACATTATTTGTTTTAACTAGGGCATGTACAAAGGGCAGTAACTCTGAGTTTACCGTGCTCCTGAGCTCGCAGTGCCTCTAGATCCAGACTCTCGTTCTCGCGGTAGAATTCTCTGTGAGGCTCGAATGTGTCAGCATAGTTAGAGGCAGCATTGAAAGCTGCTGTGATAGAGTTCTGTAAGAAAAAGATTTCCTCATTGAGTATGACTTAGTGCAGTTCACTCAAAGTGTAAAAACAGATACAACTTCATGTAAATTGAAAAATATTATAAAAAGGACCCAACACCCTTATACATATCTTGATTTTGATTTTTCGTGCCTATTTCAAAAATGGTCATTTGTATAAATTTCAAGTAGAAATACAAGATGAAAGTTTTGACTGATTATCAAGACAATAATAATTTCAGAAGTTAAATTCATGAAATGAATTGAAATTTTGACTTCAGTCTATGTGATCTCATGAGGCCAGGTATTTTGTAGAGAGAAAACTAAACATTGTACTGACCCTGATGTCCGCGATGATGCTGATGTTTGTCGTCTTCAAACATAGTACTCAGACTCGGCCCGTCCCCGCATGTCTTCTCCTCAAACTTGTTGTTGATGATTGGGCTGAAAAAAGAAAATCACTCAATGTAGCATCAATAATTGTATAAAAACATTTAGAACTTTACATGCATCATAAATACCTTAACTTTCTTTTTTCAAAATTTGATTTTTTTTTTGGCATAAAAAAAAGTTCAACATATCCTATTCCTTTCATTGCATTCAAAATACATTATATATATACAGTTAAAAAAAAATTACATTATTTTTAAGGGTTTCATGGAAAATTGGTATTTCTAAAAATCCATTGTTAACTTTTGTTGCCCCTCCGTCACCAAGGCCATCCTTAAAAAATTTTTTTTTTGCGGTAACGCGCCTCATCATTTTAGGTGTGGATAGGTAGGTAGGCTTATTTTTTTTTTTTTTTTTGAGACAAAAAGTCAGAAATAAATTTAGATTACATAGAGGTATTAACTTTTTCTTAGATTTCACCTTACTAGTCAAACAAGAAAGTTAAAACATTCTTAATGAATTCAATCTTTTATTGCTCATATATCAGAACACATCAGATTTTTTTTAAAAACAGTCAAAAATTTTATCACATTTGATATGATAAAAATGGAAAATTATTATCATATGAAAAAAAAAAAAAAATTTTGAACCAATAAAAAAAATCCAGTAGGGTGGATTTTGGTGAGTCAGTCGCGTTACCACAAAAAAACATTTTTTTAAGGATGGCCCAATGGTTTTCACAGGATAACAATTTTACATGTTACCCTAAGGATTATGTGATAATTTACTGTGTTGACTTACTGAGTGAAGGCATCAAAGTAGTTGTCAGGTACCAGGTTCTGTACTGACAGCACAGCGTCCTGGAACTTCTTGATGACCTCGGCCAGACCCTCCTGGAAATCGTCCGAGTCCGGCGCGAACAACAGCTGATTGGGCTCCAGGACGAACTCCGTGATAAACAAGGGAGGCAACTGGTGACCCTCCTCATCCTCCTGTAAGGGCAGATAACTCTCAAATTACAAATCTGAATTCAATCTGTGAATTTTTATCTGCCTTTTGAGATTTTTAAGCAACATTAAGTCTTTTTATGCTAGTGTTCATAAACATTTTTAAAGTTTTACACATTTGATATGAGTTTTTCATGAAAATTATTATCATATGATAATGACTATTAAAATAAAATCTTTTTGCTTCAAAGTTAACTAGTTTTTGAAAAATTCAAACTTTAACAAAAGTCACAAACATTGATTTGAAAAAAAATAAGTTAAACATAAAATTTAATAAGAATAAATAAAATTTAAAAGAACTTCACCATGTTGAAATTTGAAATGCCAAAACCAAAAAAAAAAGAGGAATATATCTGTACTACCGAGTCCATGTCAGGTGAATCATAGTGGTAATACGAGTACTAAAGAGAAGTGTGGAGGACATGGCATTAAAATTGAAATAGTAGCTTAAACATTCACTAAAAATACATTCCTTGTTACAGTAGTAAAATGAATTTATTTATCTATTCATTAAATAAATATATAATTTTTGATAAAATTTTCATTTGGGCTCTTTTCTGGAAATAATGTACATATAATTTTTTTCAACTGAAAGTGTGAGACATATATATATATAATGGACAAACAGATGAGTTATTTTTAACAGTTTTCATTGATTAGCATAATTCAAACTACACTAGACATTAGCACATTGTGTTGTTAATATGTGAATATGTGAAGACATGTCATAAGTTAAAAGTGAAGACATTTTAACATTAAAAACAGCCTGCAAGTAATAAACCTGTAACCTAAAATAAAAGTAAATTGATATCCCTTCACCTTGTCAAAGATCTACAGTCATGTAACTCTAATAAAATCTAATTCTTATATATAAGCAGGGAGATATGTGTGCTTAAAGCATAAAGCAGAGGATAACTATAAATAGATCTATCAGGAAAAGGGTGATAACTACATCAAAAAAAAAAAAAAAAATAAGGGAGATAACTCTTCTACCTGCTCCTCATGTTTTCCCTTTTCCGCTTTCTCTTTTTCTTGTCGCGCTTTTTCGGCTTTTTTCTCTTCTCTCTGTAAGGGTTATACGCCAGCCACATTAAATCAGGGATAAACAGATTATGTCAATTTAATATATCTGCCTTGTGTGATCAGTGTGGCTTTTGGCTCAGATTCTGAAAGAGTAACTATTTGGGGGGGTTCCTACCTTGGACATAAAGACAATCTAAGCGATTGAAATGTCCATCTATGAATTAAGTGCATGAAAAATCACACAGCTTTAGAGGGATGCTACAAAAAATAAATAAGGTTATTCAATTTCTATTTATTGTTAGATAATACTTTTTGATAAATAACCAATTTTTTTTTTTTTACAAATTAATCATGAAAGCATGGTTTTCATATCATTGTGAAGCAGGGAATTCAATGTTTTTCAATATTGGTGATCTGTTATTACATGTGTATTATAAAAAAATCATTAAAGCTTTATTGCATTCATCATTAATTAACAGGCAAGTAAAATTTCAAATCAAACTCAAAAGAATTACCCCCCCCCCCCCCTTCCCCTAAATATGTATTTATTTCGTTTGGTATGTAAATCATTTTTGTTATTGATCCGATCATTTATTGATATTTCTTGTACAGCTCAAACTTTTTTAATATAGAAATAAACATGCTAGGATACTTTAAGCAAATTTACAGGTACTCTGCAAGGCAGTTAAATACACAGAGATGTTTACACATTTATATTACAAACATGCAAATAATTTTTTTTATAAATGAAGTAATTCACACTGCAGATAATTAAGACCACACAAGTTTTACATGCTAGTACAAGGGATTGCCACACAATATTATACACATGTATCACACACTGCAACGAGAATCTGATTAGAATATATAAAGTCATAGGTTACGCACATATACAATACATAGAATACATTACTCTAATAATTATTCAGTAAATTAGTGCAATGGGAAAAAGTCTAAACCAACACCCCACCCCCACCCCAACCTAAAAATGAATGACCAAGAAGAAACCAATTGTTCCCATTATTCAATTTTAATGAATTCTGAAAAAAGTCTTTTCTGAAAAGTTTTCAAGTAAATTAAGTAAATATAAAAGAAAAAAATCCGATAATTTGATGCAAAGCATTCATGCCACTTTAGAAATTCCTATTTGCATAACATTCCAGCTATTTATCCCCCCCAAAAAGTTGCAATCAAGCTGAATCAAGTCCAGATAATATCCGGATTGACTCCGCGGATTACTCACCGTCTCTGGATCTTCCTTCAGTTCGTCGGCCGCCTGTTTTGCCTCCTCCGCAAATGCCTGGATCTGTTCTAGCGTGGGCGTGCTCTGGAGTTGTTCAGACAGGTAGTTCAGGAGCGTGGACACAGAGTTCACGGCCAGAACATGCATCGTGTTTACAATCAGGTAGTCAGCCAACCGGATAAAACTGTCAATATCAAATTTCTCAAATGAAAAGTACTTCTTAAAAATGTTTCTGGATATTTTTTTTTCATTTTTAAAATTTTCTTTGAACAAATAAATAACAATTAGCAGTTGAACTTTGTTATCTTCACCACTGATATCTCAAATATCATGGATATGTCAAAGTGATTCAAAAGTCCTAACGACTTATCCTTTAAGTACAATTTTACCATTGATATTAAATCCTCAAATACCTTTCTGTTTTCCCCTTGATTCCCATGTCAATGGTTACTTCAAAAGCTTCAACTTCATACACATTTTTTTTTAAATATTAAGTTTAAGAAAATATAATTCAACTTTAAAAATATTAAGTTTAAGAAAATATAATTCAACTTTAATGATGTGAATAGTAAGGTTACCAGGTGAGGCGCTTGCAGTGGGCCCTCTTGTTGGCCTGCTCTGTGTACGTCATCCTGTCTGGGGCCTCCCCGTAAATATCCATATCATAGTTACTGGGCATCATGTAGCTAGACGAGGTACCAGGGGCCATGTCACCTAGAAAGGTCAAAGGGCAAATAGTTATACAAATCACTGAAAAGGTCAAAGGGTATAGAGCTATGGTTCAAAAGGTCATAGATCACTAGACTAAAAGTTAAAAGCCAAAGGCCAAAGAGTTACTGAAGAACTGTAATCCTCCTTGCTTTTGCTAATAACTGTTAAATCTTACCTATTTTACATGCACTGGGAGACAAATTGTTTTTTGACATTTTTGAACATGATGTTTGATTGCACAGTATTGAAGAGCATGTAATAAGTAAAAATGGGAATGACATAGAATGTCAGAAATCACATTGAAGAACATATTGTAAAAGTGAGGGAAAGGACTTTTTCCACTGTATTTCATCTTCTTTCTACGGTTTTCTTACCCAGTCCTGGACTGTTGGCGCCATCGTCTGCCATGTAATAATCGTCTGGAGTGAAGCCCGCCTCCAGGAGGGCAGTTCTACAGGCTGAGCGCACCACCTCCTTAACCAAGTCCCGGAACTCTGACAATCTGCCAGCCACCTTAAGAACAAAATTACAATGTAATAATGCAGGGTTCGACATTCGCGCTCGTCACCTCGCCATTTCCACCCTAAAATGATTTCGGACGACCTGATTTTCAGTCTGGCTCGCCCAAATGACGACCTGGGACAAGTTGGGAATATTTAATAATGATGTTTAATATTTTAAACTAAACTTCATAAGACCCTGAAAACATATTTTCCTGTAACAAAAACAACCCATTCAACATGTTCAAATTGCAGCCGCAAAGATTTTTTCTCCTGTCAAATCTTCGTTCGATCAATCAGCTGATGCAATTTTTACTAAAAGTCTTTAATAAAGTATTATTTGAGATATAAAAGATGCCAACTTAGTCAACAATCACCTTAAATATATAGAGTAATAATCATCGTTGTAACATCTTGCATTTCCCCTACAACTTTCTGATCATAATAATCGTTTTCTGCTGCTAGACAGCCATTTTGGGTGTCCACTGTAATGTAACACCTGATTAATTCAGTCCAGGGTTATTTGACCCTCTATATTTAGGCCTTCATGGCAAGTGAAAATGAATGTTTTAAGCTACAAACTTCAGCTTTCAGCATGTCTGATTCTGCTTATACTTTTAATTGTTTGATAAAATACTAGAAGACAACTTTAAATTCCAAAAATGTCTGGTTTACATTTTTTAATACAAAAACACAACTTCTATTAATTATCTTAACAAATTTTAAACCATTGCATATTAAGTTTTGTTTCAATTGATATTTTATTTGGACGACCTGAAATTCATTTGGGCAACCTGTGATCATACCAAGGTTGCCCAAATGGCGAGACCAAATTTTGACGAGTGTCGGACCCTGTTAAATGGATATAAATAGTATGGGAGTTAAAGCCATTACAGTTTCTTTTCATTTTACTCAAAAAATTTAAAGAACTAAAGCAATATTATTTTTGACAACTTTCATACATCAAAGATTTGTTATATAAAATCAGTCAATGACAATTAATTGATGATAAAATAAATTGTAATTATGCAATGAGAATTATTTGCGAATTATAGAAGATTGTGCAATCCACAGATATTTCTGGCTTATATAATTTGGTCAGCATTTATGTGAGTAGTAGTGTAATTTCCCAGTACCTCTGTGAGCTGAGTAAACTGGGCCTCTCTGAACTGTGACAGGGCGTAGGTGTTCCCCTTCTCCACCTTACACAGACCCATGTCACTGATACGGTGACACATCTCACGCACGTTCAGCAGGGCAGGTCTCAAAGACTGAAAATACAAAACATATCACACACATAAAGCAGGGCAGGTCTCAAAGACTGAAAATACAAAAAATCTCATATAGGTTAAGTAGGGCAGGTCTCCAAGACTGAAAAAATCTCATGTAAGTGCAATAGATAGCTCAACTGAAAGTCTGTTTTAACATCTTCCAGCTGTGTACAGTCTTAACGATAGAAATGGAAACACTTTTAATCATTACGATCAAGAATACAACCACTGACCGGGTTGACAATAAACAGGTTTTCATTGAGGGCCTTAGTACACTCTGTGATCTTCTTTGTTCTGACGTTCTTTCTCCAGACGTTAAATGCCTTCCACTTCCTGAACAGCGCAAAAGTCTTGATCTGTAAAAGAATATAAACAAAAAAATTATGTTTGTTTCTAGTTTTAAAAAAAGAAAAATAATAACATTACTGTTTTTTTTTAATGTAAATGTTGTATATTTCAGTATTTAACAATTCAATCAATTAATATAGCCTTTGAAAATTGCAGAGTTGAAGCCAGAAGAAAGTGAACAATAATTGATGTGGCAATAATAATCATCAAGCAGAACTCTACATTTAAACCCTAAAAACAAGAAAAGCTTGCTTTAATCAAACACAGCACTGTTTCAAAAATTTCAAGATTTTTATGACTATGAGTGCTGTGTTAAGTTTCCAAAAAAGTTTTTTTCAGAAAATCAGCCGACCTTGATGATTTTCTTGAAGTAGT
This sequence comes from Saccostrea cuccullata, assembly GCF_032062105.1. NCBI lineage: Eukaryota > Metazoa > Mollusca > Bivalvia > Ostreida > Ostreidae > Saccostrea > Saccostrea cuccullata. The sequence goes on along the minus strand of NW_026933663.1, from coordinate 575,154 downwards.
TGTACTCCTGTTCCCAGCGGTCCAGGGTCACGAACTCTGTCTCGTCGTCGTTCCTCATCCTGGTGACCCCCTCCTGACTGATCGTACAGTAGTCAGCGTGGTTAATGTTCTGGTGGTTCACAACCCTGGGGAAAAAAGTATAGAGTTTATAGGAAACTCCTTTGTGTATTTATCAAAATGTTTTTATGGTCTGAGGGAAAATTTTTGTAAAAACTGAATTTCAGTTGCTTCCAACAAATAAATTTTTGCTGGTGATGATTCTTCATCTAATTATATTTTAGATTTTCTATTCATGATCACGTGGTAAACTCATAGCTTCAATATGTGAATTGTCCTAAAAGCATATTATGTGGATTGATAGACAGATTGTCCAATCATAAGATGTTTTCTTTTCAACATCATTGTAAACAGAATTATAAACAGTTTTCTTTTCTGTATGAAATATGCATGGCCCTAACAATACCAGCATTGTAGGAAAGGGTAGGGAGTGTCCTGGTGATGTCCCACTAAATGAGATCTGCACAGATTAGTGATCTTAGTACTTAATTACCTGAGGTTATAATAGTGATATTTGACTGAGGATTTGGGTACATTTGGACTCAGATATAAGAATCCTATTCTCTTGTCTTCCTTGGTCAGTCTGATGATTTCATCAGCATCATTCAGCCCTTCATGTGTCTCAGCAACTAAAATACAAAATATGACATAAATTCAATTATTTTTTTTTAAAAAAAGACTTTTTTGTGGTGACACTTACAAATTAAAATTCATCAAGTTTGAAAATTCCTCGCAATTCATAAATAAAATTTGTTTTTGCATTTTGTGCTGAAAGTTGTTGCACAAGTGATGTTCAGAAAGCATGGAGGCATCTGCATTAATATGTAAAATGATCATAAACACAGCCCTTCCAATGCTACATAGACCGCAAATCAACATGTAGTGTGGCAATGCTGAACAAAAAAAAAATTACTTTGCAAATGCAAACAATCTTGTTTTTGTTCCTAACCAAAACTTAAATTACAAAAAATAGAACAGAAAATATACACATAACAAATATTTAAATCTCTGAAAAAAAATATATTCAAAGATGTGAAACTTAGACCCTTAATACTTCCTCTACTTTAAGACACTGTCCTTCAAGAATCAAATTAATAATAATATATATAAATAAATATTATATCACAACTAATCATATAAGTGTAAAATCTTATATACCTCTTCTTTGTGTCTTAAAGTTCGTGAGCATTTTCACATCTTTGCAATCAAAACATAAACGTATGAGCTTGTGCAACCTTTTCCGATTGAATGAAAAAATTCCTTCATATTTCATACTTACGAAACAATGGCAATTTGAATTTTTCATACAGAGCTAAAGAATCTGAAAATCATTTATACCTAGTATCTAAGAAAAATAAAAATTCATACACACTAAATTCCAATTTATAAAAGATGAAAACTTCTCTTTTTTCTAATGTAAATATTAATAACAATTAATTTTGCATCTGCATATGTTATGATCACATAAATTTACTTTGTTTTTTGTAAATTAATCACAGATGTGCAAAATCATTTGTTTGATAATGGTGCATCATAAATGAAACATTTTCCTTTACTGACACCCAGTACTTACTTTTGGCTTTTGTTGATGCTGGCATTTTGGGGCCAGAAGTGTGGGCCTTACCCCGGGGGGAGACCGGCTTGGGCTCTGAGGGGGGTGTAGGAACTCGTAAAACCATGGAGGCCTGGATCAAGAAAGTATAAATTAATTAAACATGTAAAGCGAGTGCAAGTAAAGTATGAAAATGTACATCAACTGCAGTAAACAAAGAGACTGATTTCTACACATATGATCTATATTTAAATTACTTATTGGAGTTATTGCACATCATTGCCTCCACTTCTATACATAAAAGAATTTTTTTATCTGTCATTTCTCTGTAGTTTTAAAAGTAATTATCAAATATAAGGATATACACTAAATTAACACTCCAAAACTTCTTGTTAAACATGTTTGATTTTTCTACTGCATTACAAGAATGGAAAACTTAGGGACATGGAACATGTAAATAATAAACAACAAATTTTAAAAAAAGGCTAACCTGTTTTTGTTGTAGGTCGCCCGGTAATTCTGGGAGTGGGGACTCGGGTTTGTCCATCGGTTCTACAGAGCCAGCTCTCTTCATCTTCTTGGCGGAGGGTTCATCCTTCTTGAAGACTCCCTGGGACTCCAGTCTAATTCTGTTCTGATTCTGAATGTAAGTCGGGTGATTCCTCTCTTGGTATTTTTGTAAACTTGGCTGAAATTACAATACATTAATTCTTTATTTAATCTGGCCTTCATCCTATTAAAGTTTAAAGTTCATGAGTGAATAGATAAACCTTTCATTAGACCACTATATCATTCATTACAGAGGGGTGCAATGATATAATTTTTCTTCATAGCGACAGATTTCTGTATTATAGAAAGTTTAGTTTTTATGAGTGAATGGAATATTGACCACAATAATACCCATTAGAGAGGGATGCAATTATATAATTTTTCTTCATAGCGAAAACATGTAACACACAAAATACAGATTTCTGTTGTATTATATGATACTATTGAAATCCCCAAAAAAGTATATACCACTGGTTCTAATTTTGGTCCAAGGGGAGCAAAACTTTTCTTCATTTGGGATTGTGTGACTCTGTTGAATCGTAGAGCCTTAGTATTCACTGCCGCTTGCTGGGGAGCAAAGGATATCAGTCGGGATTTTAAGGATTCTGGGTCGATACCCCTCAACCCCATGGGCTGACTAGCTGTCATTTGATCATTATCTGTTGCTCCATTCATCCCTGACCCATTCATGTTTGCAGCATCATTCATACTCCTGTGGAGACCATTTGTTTGTCTGTAGGCCATTTTGTAACCTTTAAAAATAAATTGTTAAATCATTGAAATGGGCTTAAAAAAGACAAATTATTATGCAATAGAAATTATAAATCACCATTGAATAAAAATTCATTATCACTGAATACTGCCAATATCCATTTTTGTATACAATTAAATAAATAGAATAAGAATTTAAGATGATACTTATAGATCTTTAAAAAAAAAGCTTGGTCAATTTACCTTTAAAACAAACACTGAACAATCCAAAAATTAATTGCAATAAATGTCAAACCAAAATCTGGAGTTACCAATTACTCATACTTGTGTTACAAAAACACGACCCCCTGTCCTGTATAATCGGTTTGAATTTTTGGCAGATATTCAATTATTGCACACAAAACAAATTAATTTAAAGCAGAAACAAAAATTTTATATATGTATAATAAATACCTTTTGTATTATTATCCACGTTTATTCAAGATCTACACGAATAGCTGTCTAAAACAGCTTATTTTTACAGCATTTTTGCCACCTGATCAAAAGTTGATACACTTTTTGGCGGCCATGTTGCTTACACATTGCTTGGCAACATGGTAGATTTCTCTACTTTTTAAAAATAAAAAATATAAATTTTTACAAAATTAGCCAAACCTTTTTTATAAGGAAAATAATGTGAGTCTTCTAAAAAATATTTGTATAAAAAAAATATTTCATGTCATCTCGCAGTAACGAGAACAAAAATATTTATTTTTAGATTTATTGACAAGGTGAAGGTCAATTGGGTTCGAAGACGGTGAAGTGAAGAAAAGTTAATTAAGAGGTGAATATTTACGTTTTTCTTTCATAAAACAAATGTTTCCCCGGATCGAAATATTAAAATTAGGGTTTATTGTCTTATTTACATATGAATTGCTCATAAAGTAGACTGGAAGTGAAGAAAATCCCTGATCTGTCCCGGCCCAGACTACTGAGCAAGCCAGAATGTTTATTCTGACTCATATTCCCCGAAAAATCGTTTACTGGGTGTGATATTTTGCAGTGTTTTGTTGCTGTAGCATAGTCATGTTATTGCAGGAAAAAGCAAATGTTTTGCTATTTTTTGACAGTTTTTAGTTCAAGTTTATTATTATGAGGTGTTGTTTTTATGAAATTAAAATTATCTTCATTTTGGGAAAAGTTGGATATTAACCAAAATTCACTCTCTCTTTGCTTTTCTCTCTCTTTAACTCTTTTTGATAAACAAGGAAAGGGTTATGTATTTATGAAAGTACAATAGATTTGTAATTACTATCTTTGAGTGATGATGATTACGGTTATGTCTTCTAGGTGGCATGCAGTCGCCAGTCACATAGTCCCAAATTTCCTCGATCACATGGACAACTTAAAATTTGCTTACTAATACAGCGCAAGACTGAGCTTGCCGAAACGTGGGATTATTTCTAGGTGCAGCTTACCAATGTTTAAATATGTCTCTTTTTGAAACAAAAATGATGTTTTTTTGTCGAAACTACATGACAAGATACTCTGCACTCATAGTTAGTACACATTTTTGTAACAGACCTTAAAAATAGTGGTACGGTTTCACTTTCATTTGCAAACGTTTTGTTTGTTTTGTTTTTTTTTTGCGATTAAGTTCATGGACTTTTATATTTTAATTCATTTTTGCTGTGGAAATTGGGAAATTCACACCTTTCTTTCAAAAAAGGTACCTTTTTTGCAATAACCGTATCGGCCCCCACTTATCTATAAATGTGTCTCATGTCACCACAGTTTTTACCCGTAATGTAGCAAAAAATTGTAAATCGCAACAAAACGATTTTGAAGGATACAAACGGATTTGCAAAGAAAATAACTTATAAATTAATCAAAACAAACCTTTTTGAGATTGCTTATGCCTTTTATCCCAAAAAATAATCCATAAAATACGTCCAATAATTTTCTCAACGTTTTTCTCGATTTAAATTACCTGCCATGTTTACATTCTCTCTATTGTTCATAAAATTTAATACATAAAGTATGTTAAACGGGAGAAAATATCATTTTAACGATAGAACCCCATTTATGATTTCATTAATATTCTCTCTTTCTCTCTCCATGTGATGAAAAGAAAGTATAAATTTTAGATACTTCAACAGAAAATCATAACTTTAATATGCAGGACTCCAAAAAAGAAGACGTTCACTGGAGTGAGCGGAAACAAATATTTCTATCGGAAGTATAAGTGATTTTGGCGAGCGCTCACAAGCATTCACTCTGTTGAACAGGCCTTTGAATAGTAAAGGATAGTCAGGTTAATTATATTTTTTATGTGCTGTGAAATTATTATTCATTCATGCTTTTCAAAAACCATTGAACCCCACTTATCTGTAAATGTGAATGTTTTTTTTAAATTGTGACAAAGGGAAGAGAAAAATGTAGGCCCATCACAACCTTAAAAAATCACGTGCAGTGGACCTTGAGATATCCGGATGCTTCAGTTTCCGGACGATCATTCATGGGAACAGAATTTTTTAAACATTATTTTGTCTCTTTAACTAGCAATCACACCTTTTATCCGCATTTGACACACAGATATCTGTCCACTGTAATATGTTGATTTAAATCATAAAATTCTTCATTGCATAAAATTTGATGGAAAACCCTTATAAATATTATTTTGAATTTGATTATTTGGGTTTCATCAAGACACAACTAAAGATTTTTGGCTCCCTGTATTTGTTAACTCTCTGCCTACTTTCTGTAGCACATACCAAATTTTTCAGGATTGGGTGGGTAGGGATGATGCACCCTTAACTACAAAGCAGGCTCACACCTTTTGCATTTGACACACGGCTCATATGCCTAAACTTTGTACATTTTCACTACCTACAGATTTAATGGAAAACCCTTACTGTTATTTACATCAAGACACATGGGATTATTGACTACATAAAGGATAATTATTCTGTTGTTTTTTCTCAGATTTTTCATTGAATTTTTTTTTTGTGTGTAGGGGGGGGGGTCTACTTTCTTTATTAATGCTTTAAAAAAATATCAAATATTTATATTTTAAATGCTATTCTGAGCCAGAAATACTTCATGTATGATCTGGCCAAATCATATTTAAATACTTACTCAGAGGAGCAAAAGTTATGGCCCTTTAGCTATCTTAAAACACATGTTAATTACACTCATCTTATCAGATAAATAAGTAATAACACCAAAAGTGAAATTCTTCTCTGTTTGTTCAGCCATTACTCACCAACAGGTATAAACATTTATGGAAACCAGTGATTATTAATGCTGACCAAAATATTTATACAGGACAGGACTGTTTACATGTAAACTGAACTTGAAGTGGAATATATGTATAGTTTATCTACCTCCCAACCATTTATAGTTGTATTTTTTTTTGTATTTTATTTGAACTGGAGACATTACATCTCATAGGTATACAGAATTCATACATAAGATTTGTACAGGCTATACAATATACATGTATTAATTGCATATCAATATAGTTGTCTCTACAGGCAATAAACTCGCTTGATGTGAATTTTCAGCAATATAAAAAATAATTTTAATCAAGCTAGTTTATCACTTGTAGAGACGACTAAAAAGGGTTGGGAGATCGATAAAATATACAGATTAGTTAAATAATGTGTCTAGAATTAGGAGTTGAAAGGTAGTTGATCGACCGATGCTGGAAAGTGGAGAAATTCTCCCCCAAAATTTATTCATCTTTTCTTTTTTTATGGTCAAAGACAAATATATAAAACCATAACGCTACAGGTTCAGCTATGTTAGCTAGGGGAAAATTTCAAAACTGTCACTTCAAGAACTTAGAGACTACACACAGCATTAATAAATAAATACATGTAGTTTACATGATAATAAAATACATACAATGGTACATTAGACCATAACCCACCACCAGGCCTGCTAATGGATTGGGTTTCACCAGATGTTTTGTGTTACAGGCAGTATTGTAAGATAACATCAGGGGGCTTCTAACACTTAATTAGTTGTTTACCTCACATCATATGCACACTTTTAGAGGTGCAGTCTACATGTACATACATTAGGTCTGGCTGTTATTATATTTACATAAAATCTTAACTTTTTGATGTGCTTTGGAGTTTTCTTTTTAAAATACAGAAGTTTCAAAACTAATCAAAGTGATATAATCCAGAACTATAAACCCACATCAATAATTTTCATGACATTTTTTTTTTTTCAATCTTTTATAATTTTAGTCAAGCACACTAAATTGTGCAGCAATCTCTGTCATTGTTGTGACCATATTTCCTGACCATTTAATAATTACCTGCTGAATCATAGTTGTGATCTTTTAAATTAAAATTTGAATCACACATGATTTTTTCAAACAGTCACTTAAACCAACTTTTTCTAGGACCGGAAAATTAATTTGTCTTCCTAGGAGAATATCTTAAATGTAGAAGAGAAATTCTAAAATTTGGCTTCAAAATATTTTTTCCCCTTGTAGCCTGGGTACATGTTTGTTTTTGTTTTTTTTCTGAAAGAAAGATACGTTATTGAAATTAAGGGTTGATGATAAGAAAAGAATTTCAAAAGACTTGTGATGGCCTTTGAATTCAAGACTTTATCTAAGTAATTTAACTGATTGGTAGTCTCATAATTTGTTTGATAAAAAAAGCAGCTCTTATTTTCAGAGATGGATTCAAAAGTGACAGATGGGGAGAATGCTCAGGTTTTCATTGTAGATTTGATAGAACAATGCATTTACTTTGTAGATTTTAGAAAACCCTTTATTCATGAATGGTCTGGGACAAACAAAAAGTTAGTTTTGTATTATAAACATTATCATATTTTATACACGAGAGAATATAGGGAAAGTTGTACAGAAATGTCCTTGCCTTATAGTTAGTACAGTATAGTTGGATAGTCAATACACAGGAACAAAATCATAAGCTTATGTATGTTTGCATTTAGTATTATACATTGTACCCATGAGCTTGTTATTTATAATACTATACTGTACTGTACTATACTATATAATTATAATTATGTTATATTGCATAAATATACTAAGAGAATTATAAATAAGCACTGTTTTATAATGTAGATTATGTAGTGTAGAGAATCATAAGTTTGAATCTAGAGAGGTCAGCTGTAAGTTCCAGAATTAATGATTATATTCTGAAGTATAAACAAGTTCTGTAATAGAAGCATTTCACCAAATACACATTGAAATTTATAATTTACTTCTTATGAGTTGTGAAGAAGAAGCCGTTTTTGATCTTTTAATCTGATGAGTCAGCTAGCTATAACAGCCAAAACAAACAGGCTTTGTATCCACAGGTATTTAAACCCCAAATATGAATTTTAACACATTAAACCTATGGAATCTATTGAACATTTAAATGAGCAAAGGTTAACTTTGAAAAATGTAGGGCAGTAATGTTCTGAAATGGAATAGGAGTATTGTCTCCTCAACCTTTGTCAGCAAGATCATTATTTGCTGAATATATTGTTTGTGGAAGCTTTATCATTTTAACATGTTTAACACAGACTGCAGTGATTTTTTTTTTAAATTATATTTAAAAATGTTTATAAATATTAAGATCTCTACATGTAACCCCCCCCTTTCCCCTAGAAAAAAAAGAAATGTCCCACTCTTAACATCATTGGGTGTAAGTAAATTGATAGAGCCTCTGAGTACAGAAGTTTGACTCTAGACTGCTAGTATCTAATTAAATTAGAAGCTCCAAATCTGATATGGCCTCATTTTATTAAGTTCTTGTAAGCTTGACAGAGGTTTGACTTGGAAGTAAAATAATTGGCCAAGAATTGGAGGAACCAAAAAATGAATGGAAACAGAGATTATTTTTTTACTTGGGATATTGTACAAGAACATGCCCTCCATGTCAGTATTGGCCACATGTTGTGTGTTAATCTGTGGAGTCTGACATTCCGGTCTATAAATAGATCAGGCTCTGTGTAGGTCAAATCAGCTGATTGTGTTGTACAGCAGCTGTACCCTAGTTATACAGCTCTGAATGAACATCGGATCAAGAAGAAACTATCAGTTCTTGCATCGTGACTTGATTGAATTAAAGAGAGTGTACCTCCTTTCCTATGTGTGATATTTTAGTAATTGTAACAATGTAAGATAGATGAATTACTGGTAAACTATATACATCTTAGTCTAAGAGCATGTATAATTGAAGGCATATTGCCACATATTTACATTATAGAAAAACAAAACATAAAGTTCAATTCATAAACATTTGGAATGTGTAGACTAGTTGTAGTAAAAGGCTTTAGGATAAAATATGGGTTGAAGTATTTATATCATTAAGTTTCTAGAAAATAAAAAATATTGAGATATATTTATTTATACAAGGTAAAACTGATATTTAGATGTGCATTAGAGCAATTTGTTAGATGTTAAATACAGCCCAATAAGAAGTTATAGTTTAAGTATTCATGAAGTAGTCACCCCATTGGCATGTATATTTTAATGCCTTCAAGTGTTAAAATGTTCTGCAAGTTTTATAACACATGAATAGTATATACGTTCTACATAATGTATCATGAATAATTTTTACATTTCAAAGGGAAACCTAGATGCATCACCATGAACAAATCTTAAATTTTATTTTGACAATGTGTACTACACATATCCAAAACATACAAAAAATGATTTTCATAAAATTTATATTATAATGACTGAGTCTTGGTATTATAAACTGATTACTTAGTGCTAAGCATTCAGTTTTAAAATACAGCACAAAATTTTCACTGTTGATAATGTGAAATTTTATATTCCTTTACGCTGGCCGTAGAGAAAACTATGTCATCAGTATATATATATTGTTTTTCCTACTATGGTAACCATTTTATAATTATAGTCAGCTGACAGTATGGATGTCTCCAGGTGCGATAGCGATACATATGTCACAGATACATTTAAAACCAAATAAAACTAGATATTTTTTTAGAACATTTAATTTGGAACATTACAGATTATAAAAAATAAATAATTCAACAGAAACCCGACTTACTGGCATTGGGTTTTTGTTGATTTAACATAAATCCGGAACTTTGATCCCGACGTGAGTTTGTTATGGTTTAATAGGAACTTTGATCCCGACGAGTTTGTACTTTATATTTGATTTGTTCTAAACGTCTTGAGTTTGTGAAGGTTATAAATTTCGAACTTTGATCCCGACATTTTGAAATTGTGAAGGTTATATGGGAACTTTGATGCATCGACACCGGTGAGTTTGTGAAGTTTTTCCTGTAACTATGGTAACCATTTTATAATTGTAGTCAGCTGACATGAGTTTGTTGAAGCCCGTCCAATGGGAACTTTGATCCTTGATGACATCGAGTTTGTCCCTGTGAAGGTTTAATGGGAACTTTGATCCTGACGTGAGTTTGTGAAGGTTATATGGGATCTTTGATCCTGACGTGAGTTTGTGAAGGTTATATGGGATCTTTGATCCTGACGTGAGTTCGTTAAAATTAAATGGGAACTTTGATCCAGATGTGAATTTGTCAAGGTTAAATGTGGAGAACTTGACGTGAGTTTGGAATGAAAACTTTGATTCTGACTTGAGTTTGTTAAAATATTCCTTTGAGACATCATTAAAGTACATATGGAATGATTTTGAGGCGTAAACTCTTAGTTGGGATTTACTGACATAAATTTTATTAGGTCACCTGAGTCACTCAGGTGACCTATTGCTATCCGTTTTCGTCCGTCGTCGTCCGTCGTCCGTCGTGTGTCGTGTGTCGTGTATCGTGTGTCGTGTGTTAACATTTGAACATTTTCAGCTTCTTCTCTGAAACCACTAAACCAATTTCAACCAAATTTGGTATACAGCATCTATGGGTGAAGGGGAACAAAAATTGTGAATTTCATGGTCCCCGCCCCCTGGGGCCTGAGGGGTGGGGCCAAAACCACCAACATTAATGCAATCTTTAAAAATCTTCTTCTTTACTCCTGGACATCAAGCAGGCTAACTGTTGACATGAATGTAATAAGCATTGAGTCCTCTACCAAAATTGTGAAATTCATGGCCCCAGGGTCAGGGGTTCTAGTGCTAGGGTGGGGCTAAATAGGTTATATAGTGAAAATGCATTATTTCCTTAAAAATCTTCTTCTCTGCTCCTGGGTATTAAATAAACTAACTAAGTACATAGTTATGATGAGAAAGAATGCCTCTTCCAAAATTGTGAATTTCTTGGACCCAGGGTCAGGGGTTCTGGTGTAAGGGCGGGGCTCCATTGATTATATAGTGAAAATGCATTGAATCTCTGAAAATCTTCTTCTCTGCTCTAGGGTATTAAATAAACTAACTAAGTATATAGTTATGATAAGCAAGAGTGCCTCTTTCAAATTTGTGAATTTCATGGCCCCAGGGTCAGGGGTTCTGGTGTTAGGGCGGGGGTCTATTGATTATATAGTGAAAATGCATTGAATCTCTGAATATCTTCTTCTCTGCTCTGGGATAGTAAATAAACTAACTAAGTACATAGTTATGATGAGCAAGAGCACCTCTTTCAAATTTGTGAATTTCATGGCCCCAGGGTCAGGGGTTCTGGTGTTAGGGTGGGGCTCTATTGATTATATAGTGAAAATGCATTGAATCTCTGAAAATCTTCTTCTCTGCTCTGGGGTATTAAATAAACTAACTAAGTAAATAGTTATGATGAACAAGAGTGCCTCTTTCAAATTTGTGAATTTTATGGCCCCAGGGTCAGGGGTCCTGGTGTTAGGGTGGGGCTCTATTGATTATATAGTGAAAATGCATTAAATCTCTGAAAATCTTCTTCTCTGCTCCTGGATATTAAATAAACTAACTAAGTACATAGTTATGATGAGCAAGAGTGCCTCTTCCAAATTTGTAAATTTCTTGGCCCCAGGGTCAGGGGTTCTAGTGCTAGGGCGGGGTTATATAGATTATTCAGTGAAAATGCATTATTTAAAAAAAAAAAATTCTCCTCTGATCCTGAGTATTAAATAAACTAACTAAGTACATAGTTATAATGAGCAAGAGTGCCTCTTCCAAATATGTTAATTTCATGGCCCCTATGTCAGGGTTTAGCTATTTGGTGTAAGGAGAGAGGCTCTACATTACATAAATTCTTTGAAAATCTTTTCCTTTGCTCCTGGGTATTATGCCAATGATCTAAGTATATATATATATTTATGATGACAAAAAATGGGAAGTTTGATCCCCCCCCCCCCCCTGGGTCAGGGGTTTGTTGAAAATAAATGAATGCTTTGAAATTTACTCATTAGTATAGGGTCCAATGTGTTTTGTTGGAGAGAAATTGAAAATTTAGAATGGAAGTGCATTTTTCTTTAATAAAGGATTAAATATGGGTGTTTGATATTAGCAAGCATTGCTAAGTGTATAATTATGATAAGCAGTAGTGCCTCTTTGAAAAATTGTGAATTTCATGGCCTCTGGTTTAAAACACAAACCAAATTCAATTGTTGGATATATTGAAACTCAGGTGACCTATAAGGCCACTAGCATCAAATTTTATAATTTTTATAGAGAGTTATTTGCTTATAGTTATCTTAATGAGCAAAAAAGGATTTTAAAGATTTTATCAATTGTTTCTTTGTACATGTTTCTGTCGAATATTTAATTAAAAACAATGGTCTCAACTTAACTCTCTACATGTACATTGATATAAAATGATTTAATATTCTTTTTCTATTTACAAAAGATCATATATAATTTGTACTTCCCTTTCCCAGAATTCCTTGCTCCCTCCTAGTCAGCGTATGAAGAACCAGACCGCCAAGGCGCCAACTGGGCCGTTCCAGAGACAGAAACTGCTCCAGTTCTTAGAAAAGAAAGCAAAGGAGGAAAAAGACTGGGAACAAAATAAACCCTTTGTCAAAGAGATCAGAGGTCAGTATAGGTTAAAGGTTAAGGAGATCAGAGGTCAGTATAGGTCAAAAGTTAAGAAAATAGGCCAGAGGCCAGTGAAGGTCAAAGTTTTAAGATCAAGTGGTAAAAAGAAACAAGTTAATAATATTTCAGCTATATATTTAAACAAGTATCACTAAAATTATATTACTGAATAGATAGCAAATCATTCTGCATTGGAGGTTTCCATTATGTTTTCCATCTTCAAATGGTGTAATTAATGCTACTTTCCCTAAATTCCATTTATATAACATTAAATCTTAATTTCACATGCACTGAGTTGTTGATATTGGTGAATCATTTATTAACTAGTATCAAAATGAATTCTATTTTATAATAAAAGACTATACTTCTCTCGGCAATTTATGGGCCTTTGGGAATAAAACTTAGTACTTTGATGTCCCAAACAGTTAGATATTTCTAACTTTGAAAGTATAAAGGACCAATTATATACAGCTTCAAAATTTACTACCGTATATACTCGCCTATAAGTCCGTATTTTGGGAGTTAAATTTTAGTCCAAAAGTCTATGTCCCACTTATAGGCAAGTCATAAAATAACTGGTATTTTTCTGGATAAGAAATCGAAGTATTCTATGAACATTTTAGACGGCTATCGTTAAACAAGGTATGGATATATTATATCTTTATGTATTTTAAGATTATACATAAATTTTATATGCAAGTTTTTAATAATTTATTTTTTTTTAATCTTAAAGGGCATTATTTATTTTTTTATGATATGAAATTAAAGTTGTTCCTAAAATATGAATTGAAATCAGTGTAAATCATCAGAACATTTGTTAGAAATTGTCATCTGATTCTGGCAAAAAGTTGTACCGACTTATATGCGGGTCAATGGCAAATCCTTGTCAAATAACCTCAAAAGATACAACCGACTTATAGGCGGACCGACTTATAGGCGAGTATATACGGTAATAATTTATTTTATACAGGTAAAATCTGGAAGCCAAAGGAGGAGCCTAAGACAAAGGAGGAGGAGATCGTGGACACGGAGTGGGATGACATCCTGACGCAGGCGTCAGAGGAGGAGCTGGTAGACCTGGCAGCAGTGCTGGGATTCCACGGAATGCTGAACCAGACACAGTACTATGCCGGGCTGGAAAACACGAAGATCGAGGGAGGAGGATTTCAGGGTGAGATGATGGATAAAATGGGAATAATGGCATACCAAAGTAGTCTAAATTTAAGTCTGAGATCTCAAACATGCAGATTTCTTTTCTCTCTTTGAACATTCTTCATTTTACATGTTTCTCCATACTTTAGATTATAGCCATTCAGTAATGTTATTCATTTATTCTGTGTATGTGTTTTAGGTGTTGCTAAGGCCCAGGAGTTGATCAAGGTCCCAGACGAGCCTCCCAATACAACAGACGTAGAGGAGAGTCTACAAAAACTAAAGGACAACGACTCCAAACTAAAACACCTCAACCTCAATAATATCAAGGTCAGTCAACACCTCAACCTCAATAATATCAAGGTCAGTTTTACACCTCAACCTCAACAATATCAAGGTCAGTATAACACAACATACGTAGTATAGAGTCTACAGAAACTAAAGGACAACGACTCCAAACTGAAACACCTCAACCTCAACAACATCAATGTGAATATAACACCTCAACCTCAACAATATCAAGGTCAGTCAACACCTCAACCTCAACAATACCAAGATCACTCAATGCATCAATCTCAACAATACAAACAGTACATATATCTAGGACATTAAACTAATCAACCTCAACAATATCAAGCAGTCTACGCGAAAGTTGAAAATTGTTACCAGACAAAATGTCTGGTAAAAATAAAATTTTTACCACCTTTTTTACCAGACAAAATCCATACATCATTATGATACTGAGATTGAGAGGGTGGGTGGAATGGGGTTAATTTTCACTGTGAAATTTAAACTTATTGTTAAATGAATTCAGAGTGAAATGGACATGTTAACTATTTATAATTTTCCTTTGTTAAAGGTATCTATACAATTGCATGTATTTTTTTTCCTTCATATTTGACTTGTACAACATACACTGTATCAAAAAAAATTCTTAAATTTAATATGCACTTTCAATGCATATTTATTTTTCCTGAAACAACTCATTATGGTTACTCAAGTTTGATGATCATTTGAAAAAAAAATTCCCAACTAAATCTACGTATGAGCTATCTAAATATTTTCCCAACCAAATCTACGTATGAGCTATCTAAAGATCTCTAACCCTTGACAGAGGAAATTCGAATTAGAATAAAAACGATCATGACAGGGTTGTAATATATAAAAATTAATCAGGTATTACTGCTAAATTGGTCAAATAAAGGACATTTGTGGGGAATTGGACCATGTTTACCTCTTAATTTAGATTTATTTGGCCTTATTTTTTACCGGACATTTGGTCCTGTAAACTGATTTTTTTTACCGACCCGACCTAAATTTTACCGGTAAAAACCGACGGTCCGGTGACTTTCGCATAGACTGATCAAGGTCAATCAACACCTAAACAATGTCGTATAGAGAAGGTATTTATAGGCTTAACCACTCAACCTTTACAATATCAAGGTCAACACATCAACATAATCTAGGTCAGTCAGTAACACTAAAAAATTAACACCTCAATCTAAAAAATATTGAGGTCAGTAAACCACTCAGGCTCAACAATATCAAGGTCATTTAAATCTTTATCTGAACAATAGGCAAGGTAAGTCAACAACACAAATCTAAATGTACCAACAACCTCAACAATATCAAGTTGAATAAACAACTCAACCTCACACATAGCTATTGTCAGTCATTAAACAAAACAAACACCTCAACCTTAAAAAAATCTCAAGGGCAGTCAAAATGTTAGCTTCAACTATATGAAGGTCAACAAACACATCAACCTCAACAATTGGAAAGGACACAAAACTGAAACACCTCAATCTCAACAATGTCAAGGTCAGTCAATGTTTAGATTAGGAAACAGATTTTACTATAATTAGGATTCCATTGTTAAAGGGAACATCTGTAAAATTCACTTTGTGTACTGTCTATTTCCATCAATGTTGCAGCATATTCAGCTGGAATGTCTTAATAAGTCTGAAAAAAAATACAGCATCATATCTTCACAACTGTCAAGATAAATTTTAAAATTATAATGATTCAATAAAAATATTTGTTGACCATAATGTAATTGAAACCTTTGTTTGTGTAGAATATTTCGGTGGAGAGGTTGATTGAGATCTGTGAGGCTCTGAAGACAAACACAGTCCTGGAGAACCTGGAGATGGCCAGTGTCCACATGACAGACAAAGTCGCCAAGGTAACGGAACCGAAAAAACTTCTCACTAATAGGGAAAAAAAATTTCTGTATTAGGTCAATTATAAAAAAAAAATGTTTGTTTGCCCTCCCCCGACTCAGGTTGAAATTATTGGGTTGGTAGGTAGGCGGGAAAATCTTTTTTTTCAGAAAATTTCAACAGATTTGTTGACAGAATAATTTCTAGTTATTCATGTTGAATTTTGCTCTATATTTTTTCAGAAATTAGCAGAAGCCTTGTCAGAAAATAAAACCTTAAAAGTGTTAAACGTGGAATCTAATTTCATCAGTGGTGAATCCATAGTAGAACTTATGAAAGCTATCAATAAGAACCAAACTCTCCAGGAACTGAGAGTAGCCAATCAGGTAAGAGATTAATTCTAAACTACCAATCAGATTGAAGAAAACTTTCAAATTGAGTATAAACAAAATATTTATGGTGCATACAATAGCCAATAGATTAAAGGAAAAAAAGATAATGCCAATATTGTGATGATTTATTCCCCCTCACCATCTCAAATATAAAGTACCGTGTAAGCAGAATTTTTAGGGAGAATTACATTGTGGAATTATCATTAAAATTAAATTTTGCTAAAAATTAATTGTGTTTTATTTTAAAGCTTCTATAATGAGATTATTAAAATTATGAAATTACATCTCGCTAAAACTGAAGTGCAATTTTTTAAGGAAAAATCATGGAATATTTGTCTATTGCTAAAATTTCCACTTACATGCTATTAGAAAAAACAATTTTAGAGAAAAAAAAAAAGGCTATTGTTTAATACTGTATACAGGGAAATTTTCGCCCCCGTTTCATTTTCGCCCCTTTCGCCCTATCCTCCTTTGGGCAAATTTAAAACAGGGCGAATTCAAAATATAAAGTATAATTTCTTAAACAAAACTACAAATGGGCAAATTTAAAACGGGACGAAATTGTTTTCAATTGTTAAAGTGCGAAAATAAGACGGGGCGAAAATAACCCTGTATACAGTAATACTAAGAAATTAAATGTGAATGCTTATTTTCCACCAAAATGTGAAAGTCTTTTAAGATTTATTTTGGGAAATTCATTTCAGGAAATTTTGAACTTGTTTGGTATGAAATTTTTCTAGATTTTCAGACCGAATCTAATATCAGATAACAGGAGAGATAGGCCAAGAAAGACAACTCTCATGTTCTGTTGAAAATGATTTCACATAATAAAAAAATGTTTGCTTCTCAGCATAATGTCATGTTTAATGTCTAATCCAACATGCTCTGGATGACAGATTTTGTTTTCGAATAGACAGGGTGTTAGATTGTACAGAGTTAAAAATAAGGAAAGAAATATATCGTTGAATTCAAATTGTGTCGGATTAGACAGTTTTCACTGTATAACTTGTATCTCCAAATTTTGTTATTTTTTGTTATTTTATTTATAGAAACCAGAGGTGCTTGGAAACAAAGTAGAGATGGCTCTAGTCAAACTAGTCGGTGAAAACAAAAATTTACTTAGGTTCGGAATCGCTTTAGAATTTCCTGATGCCAGAGTTCGCATACATGAAAAACTTCAGGAGAACAACGATAATTGTAAGTCAAAGATGTTTCCATAAGTACAGATATGTTAAACCTAAATTTTTTAAAAGTATTTTTTCTCCAGTTTCTAGACAGTGTCAATGCTCATTGAGGATGGGGTGGTTTGAACAATTTGACACCCCCCCCCCAAAAAAAAAAAAAAACCCTCCCGATTTTAAGTTGGGGGGGGGGTATAATAAATAAATACATGTAGATAAATAAAGTGTGGATTTCATTTCCACTGTTTTATCTATGTAAAAAGGCAAATTTACACTTAATTTTGGTCAAATGATTTTTCTGAATATTGTCTTTTTGTGTGACGCTGCCACCTTAAAGCAAAAACCTGAATCGGTGCTTGATGGAAACATCAACATTAACAGTTTTCACTTTCTCTTCATGAAATCTCTGTCAAAATTTCCAAATCTACATGTAAATGAAATTTTGTTGTTATCAAACTTAATAATTAAAGTTATTCTTCATTAAATTTGATTGTTTTCCTTTATAGTGAGAAAGAAAAGAGTTGGAAAGGATTAGCAGACTACAGACATTTAACTGATATTAGACTGACCTTGTCTTGTTGCCTAGTTACCTGTCACATGGTTTTCACATCTTGATTCATAAAGGAAATGGAATGTTTATATTTAGTGCTTCCGGTACATACCTTTCTCTCGATCAGAAATGAAAACGGCGAAAGATAGTTAATTGATTCTGATGTGATGGAATGTGAAAAAAAGAATATCCAAATTGAACAATATCTTTTTCAATACAAAACGAGGAATAGGAAATTTTTGGTTAAAGTTTTGTGTATTATTTTTGTTCATTAATCCCCAGAGCTGCTGTTTTTATGAAGACTTTATGATGTTTGACATTGTATTGCAATAATCATTTGAGTTAGTATTTGTGATTTAAGTGGGGTATCTGTGTACTAGACAAATAATGTAACAATCATGATGGCATTTGTTTTTAAAAATATGTTAACTTTGTACTATTTAAATGTTATTGTCATTTTTTCTGTACCATTTTATACTGCTTATAGTAGCTTTGTTATGAATGTTTTAGAAGTTTTACTTCAGTAATGTTAAGTAAATGAATCATTTAAAGGATTAAAGGGGTCTCAACATATCTTTGTGATATAGAAATTATATTGCCATATTGTGAGCAATTTAATGACAGTGGTAATATGAAAATAAACTCTTAATAATAATAATAAAAAAAAGATATTAAAGTATTTTTGACCATAAAAATATATTTGTATGCATTGGCCTCTTTTGTATTATAGGATTAATTACCATGAAATCAATAATTAAAGACAAAGAGACATCCTTCACAAATTTATAATGATTTTAATGAAATCGATATTTTTCCTTTCTGACCATAAAATAAAAACTCCCTGAAAATAACTGTTTCTACAGACCAATTTACTTTGATTTGTCAATAACTGTAAAACTTTTATTTTTATATAAGTACCTGGCCATAAGCGAGTCAGAATTTTATTTTTACACTATATATTTCATTGAAAAACCTTTTTTTAAAAAAACTTGTTGTGAAGTCAATTTTAGCTCAATTTTCATGATTTTTTCACTGAAACATGCAGAATTATTCAAATTTTCTTATCTTAAATGATACTTAAACTATTGAGAATAAATTATAAAATATTGTCCAGACAAAATTTTCTAACCTCAAATTACTATGATTTCTTAACGATGCATTTGATTATGGTGAATGTTATACATGTATGTCTAATTCATAGAAAAAGGATTATGTGGTATTTTAATAATGAATTTATTTCAGCCATTTAATTTCAAAAATGAATTCACCTTCAAAGTTACTTGCCGAACAATATATTGATTTATATTCATTGAAGTGTATTGCTTTTTTTTTCTTAATTTCAAGATACTGAAATAATTAAAGTACTTGGAACTAGTGATATTTTATCACACTCCATGTTCTTGATAGTAAAGAACAGAATGTCATTTGTATCATGATACTTACGTCCTGAATCCTTTTGTATTATACATTTGTATATGACATACACTTGTCCTGAGTCCTGTAGAAGTCATTCAATGTGCAATAATAATAAAAATGTGAGACCTTAATCTAGTTTCTTTTCTTTTATCAAGAACTGCCTCAGAATTTTTCCCTCATGTTATTAATTTGTCATCCTATCACAGAAAGTTTTCCACACGTTTTGATGATTTAAATGTATTTTATGACACTTAGGTCATATCTGACTTGAACATCATTTGGTGTAACATTTAGCCAAATTTGTTCATAAAGTTTATTAGGACATGAAACTTTGAATCAAATTTTGGCAACAACACTTCCCCTTTTTGATACCGTGTTTACACAGCACAATGGATGGTAGTAGTGTTATGGAAGTTTTTGATGTATACGTGCCAAATGTTTCTTTTACAGGAAAAGTATTATTGAGGGCACTTTTTCTTGAAAAAAAAGTATTTGATATTGGTTAGGCTTATATTCATCGAAGATTGATTGTACATTGTTTAACGTAGCTTTTGAGAATTTTTGACTCATATGGAGACGCCACCACTTGCTTGGTGAGAGCTGCAAATTTTTTTCTTATACTCGGAATTCATGGCCATTGAGGAGGGAGGGATCTTTTTTTGTGCTACCACCTACTGTGACACGGGACCTCGGTTAATACTGTCTCATCTGAAGGACTGGTCTCCACGTCCAAAGAGAGATTGAAACCTGCGATGTACAGATCAACTCCTTACTTTGAGACTCTAGAGGAGACGCTCTCAACACTGGGCCACGGGATGACTTTTTATTGAAGAAATGAAACGGCTAGTGCCTGTGGCATAACTGGAGCAGACAGAAATGACACACTGAAAAATATTAGCAAATCAAAACTTTAATTAATTAGTTATTGTTAACAATATATGATCCATAAATTAAAAAAAAATAATGAAAGGCATCATAAAATACTTGGATGAAATTAAAATGGACACAAATTGCAAAGAAATATTTACATCAGAACTATAGCTTTAAGTAAGTTTAAGATGCTAAGATTTGAACAATATAGAATTAGCGATACAATTAATAACCCATTAATTAATTAATTGATCAACACTTGATTTTCTATTTGAAGCATTAAAATAAAATAGAGACTTGGTGCTTTCATATCCTATTAAAAAATTTCTCCTCAAAGTCCAGGTCTTGGAGAACTGGCTTTATGAAATTGCAATGTTCTTGAATTTTTAGGTAAACAGGTATAATTGAGTACTTTCAGTGAAGAAAAATTATATGAGCGCACTCTCTGATCTAAAAAATAAAACATAACCATTAATCCTCAGAAATATTATTTCTATCATTTCCTAGTTGCATATTTCAGATCAGAGGTTGCGCTCTAGGGTATTAAATATAAAAAATAGCTATAAAAATTGGCTGTTTTTGTAGACTTTCTCAGAATATGAGGAAATTGACGTATTTTGTGACGTCATAATGCATTGACTGGCCAGAAAATGACGTCATTTTTGATAGATACGCAGTCACCAAAGATCGAAGTGATATTTAATGCATTGTTAAGGTAGGATTCTTCTCTGGTTTCTGACTAGATGGAATATTCAAAATACATTTGTTGATATGTCTTATATATTTAGATGTAAGAGATTTAAAAGACCATATTTTTCTTTCCTCATCACAATTATACAACTTTAAATAGAAATGGTAAACTGCGTTTGAAAACTAACAGGGACTATATTTTTGGCGGAATGGTGGCGTATGAAAATATCTTCGTTTCTGCCTCTCAAAATTATTATAGAACATTGAATTTAGTTATAATTTTTACGCAATCAATGACTAGACGGAATTTTCAAATGTAAGTTAAATTAATAATAAGGGACTAAAGTTTCAAAATATATCAAATAAATAAGATTTTTTCACACATACTAGAACTGTGTTGGCTTTTAAATGCTTCAAATCTAAGTACAGATTTGAGCCAAAAATCCGTAAAAAGTGTTATTTCTCTCTTAGTAAACGATCAAAACTTTCAGTTTTTGTATCATTTTGTACCTTTATGTGACAACTTTAATACATTTAAAAATTGGAAAAAGTTAAATATAGGAAGGATATAAAAATAACTAATAAATCCTAAAAAATTAAGAAAAGTAGAGGAAATTCGGATTAGCTAATATCCATTTTATCTAAATTATTCATGTCAATTTGGTAATATCATCTTATAGGCCCTATATGGTAGTATCTTTTTATGCAAAAAGAAAAACATTCAATCTTTTGAATTACAAGTAGGGATCGCATGATTGGGAACGGTAATTTTTTATCCTTAATGTCCAGGAAAAAGGTAATGACCTTGACCTGACCTTGCCTTTAATATTAAACGGTCAAATTTAATCTCACTGATACCATCACTTAGTGATATTGTCCTCTTGATTCTGTAAGAAATTCATTACTTTTTAAATACAAGAAATGTGAGAAGAATCCTACCTTAAGTAAAACTGTGCAGATTCAGTTTTTCAGAAACTCACAGCGCCAAATAAGGCAAAAGTGAACCTTGTTCTTTCTCGCTGCGAACCAGTCCTTAAATTCTCTGTGTCTATAAACAGATTAAAAAAGAATGGCTTGATCGCGAAAATAAATCTTTGCAAAGTTGTTTTACGCCAGTAAATCGGGAAATAAAGTCATCGCAATTACAAGTTGGTTTACAGATATATATACATGTATACTGTTTATGGCATTTATGGATAAATGGCTAATTTATCTAATGGCTAAACATTTTGTAAATCAAAAAGAGAATGGAAACATAAAAAACCCTATAATTATACACGGTGATTTGATCCTAGTGCTTGAAGTACGAGTACATGCAGTTATTGACAGTGTTGCCTATTATACATAAAAACTGCACGAATGGAATGTTACCGGCTCTATTTGTTATGTAGTAAGACAATGTACAAAAAGATGTCCTACAATTATGTAAGTTATTAATATATATGTATAGATTCCTTAAATATGACATGTGCCAACTTTTCAGTTATTAGTATCTGCTTTCATCCACTGGAATGTATATACATACAGCTGACAATGTTGAAACCATTTCGAAGTTCTCAAAAGTAAACCATTTACCTACTGATGGAGGTAAGGTACATATTCAAGGCCAAAATATTCCCCTCGTCATTACTGTTGAAATAGCGACGGCATTTTGGACATTGTGCTTCAGTCAAATGCCCTGTAAACTCGGTGACAAGCGACGTTTGATGGCACAGAGGGCATTGGTATTCCGCCCTCTGTAATCCTATCAGACTTCTCATTAATCTATCAGCAACTTTGGAGCCATGTTGCTTATGATAGTCTTTTTCATTCTCCGTAAGATCACCTTCTGTCCAGTAAACGTCAATGAACTCTAACTTCAGGACATCGGCGTTTTCCACCCTAAAAAATCCATTGTCTCCCCATTCCGTTCCCCAGGAATTCATTAGATACAGACATTCACTGTTGAAGCTAGTTAGAACGACTGCATGACCACGTAGAACACCACGTCGAGGTTTGTTTAGGTCTATTTCGTTTCTTGTAAGTACACCTGTTTTATTGTCTTTGTAGAACTTTTTAAACTTTTGCCATTCATCATTAGTTAGACGGAACCTTGCGACCACTGGGCGCTTGGCAGTTATGGCACGCATTGCACCTATGATATTAACTTCCTGACAATGAAGACGCAAATCTGGACACACATCCATTAGAACAGCAAGTGTATTTGCCCCCTTCTCACCGTGCTTTTTAGTTAACCTTTCTCTCAACATGTAAAAGTCAGGATGACCTCCCTCTCGTCCAAGAATTCGTTTCATTGACAGATGAAGAACTGTCGCAGCAGCATTAGCGTAACACGTACCAGTCTCTCCTTGATCTGGTGCGCTTATTTCAGATTTACTTTGATTGATATAAATGTCAAGTGAGACCGAAACAAGAAGATCGGCCAATGCGTCCTGGCAACAGACCACGTTTCGCGCTAGATCACAAGCATCTCTTATGTGATCAGGGTGATTTACCTGCAAAAACAGGTTTGTTTCGTTGTTTGCAATTTCAATCTCCCAACCTCGCTTTATGAATATTGTTCGTGGCAGCAATTCAGTTTTAATTTTGGAGCTAAGGTCAAACATGAATGTTGCATCTTTTTCCCAATTTCTATTAGGCTGACTGTAAAGTTTATGTGGATCAACTGCTGTTGATCTGGTGATGAAACAACTTATTACATGTACATTTGTATTCCTTAACTTTGCTACTACATTTTCTCTTGTTTTGTCCGTTGGCATTCCATCTGACAGAACAAATAACAGCTTTTTATGATTTTGATACCTTGTATCCGAAAAGAGCTTGATTGCATGTAATAATGATTCGAAAAGCGGTGTTCGACCGTAAATGAATGGTCTAACTATGTCCATCAATTCATTAGCACGATTTTCAGTGAGCTCTTCTTCATCTACACATCCATGAATAATGTTGGAAGCTTGTTTTACCTGAAATATGGAAGAATCGGCGCTGACACCCTTAAGCAGAAAACCCTTTGCTTTTTCCAAAACAGTTTTTATGTCATGCTCGTTTGCAGAACTCAATGTGCTGAACACACTTTCTCCTGCACTGTACGCTTTTGAAAGCAGTATATCGAAAAGAATAAAAAGAGGATGAACACGTCTTCTATACCTATCGTGCTCTCTAAACCTATCGTGCTCTCTAAACCTATCGTGCTCTCTAAACCTATCGTGCTCTCTAAACCTATCGTGCTCTCTAAACCTATTGTGCTGTGTATAACTATTGTGCTGTGTATAACTATCGTGCTCTCTATACCTATAACCTGTAAAAACGCCATTTATTTGCCGTACTCTCGATTGGTAACCTTTGCACGCAGGCGGTAAACAATATTCAACTACTGATTCTACAAAAGTGAGGTTGGATTCGAGTGCACAGAGCATAATTTTGGCCATATCGTATGACACCACTTTCTTGATGACCTCTATTGTAGCCCATTTCTTCACAGATGAAGCACCTGCATTTTCGAGAATACTCAGTATACGGTCAATAGTTTCCTCGTGCCCCAGAGTAGTTGTCTGTATTTTTTTAAGTCCTTTTAGTGTGCTGAGTATGTCAAAAATTCCATTTCCGTGTCTTGATCCAAAGGCAAGAGCGAACACCTCATTTTTGCCAGTAACATCATGTTTAATAAGGTCATCAATAACACGAAAGATTGAGCGCGCCCACTCTCCCCCTGATTCATTAACATCGTCTCCAACACTGGATTTCATAGAGCCAGAAACATCAAGTAGGACCCCTATCAATGTCTTTATATTTTCAGACGTCTCCACACAACCTGTAAAAATTTTTTCTTATTTTTGACATTGATTATTATTTAACATCAGTAATGTAAATTGTCTGTGAAAACTTCGATTTGGCATTTGTATTGTTCTCTTTTTCCTGGCTAGAGAACAATAATTCTTTTAAGGTTCATTGATACTCTGATAAGAGATGACCTCTTTACGACATAATTGTCAATTATTCCTTGATAATGAACTATATGCGGTATATTGCATATCATTGCCCCCCACAAAAGTCAAATTTTGAAAAATTCTTTTTATGTGCTGAATTTTATAAATTGAATGAGAAATATAAATTAACAGATCATATTATAGTTTCAAAGCAGTGTATTCACAATTTTGGTTTTAATGACGTCACAAACTAGTTCGATTTTATATCCTTTTTCAGATAGAGGACAAAATGGACAAAATTTCAACAATTTCAGGTTTAAAATTTATAAAGCGCAAGTTTGTTCAGGAACAATATTGACATATTTCATTGATATTATCATTCTACATATTATATCAAAAAATTGATCCTGGACACACATGCGCTCGGTAAATTCTACTCAAAATATCGACGAAATATGTACTTTTTCTGTAAAATTCATAAAAAAAATGAAATTTACGTCATGTTTGTGACGTCATTACGTACATATGGCGTCATTTCTCATGAAAATATTCAGTGCTTTGAAGTCAGCATATACTCCCCTGTTTAAGATCTTAATTAAATAGATCTCCATTAAAGTTTGATTTGGGGGGCAAATATTGGTTATTACCAAATAAAGTTCTTTGTCGGGTTGAAGCGTCATTTTTGTCCAACTTTGTCCCACAAACTATGCTATAATTATTTGCAAAATAAATATATACATGTAATACAGTTCTTTTGGAAAATCATTAAGGTTCAAGTAAAAGAATGAATCGTTTTAACGTCAGAATCTGGGCCCTCGATAATTTAGAAAAATATGATTAAAGATTTTCTACAAACAATTTAGTTTATTGATTTCTATTTTAATTTTTACACTGTAATTAAGTAATTAAGTATTTATCTGATTGATATATCAGGGATACGTTGTTTCATCGATTTTTAAGCCACGCCCCAATTTTGCAATCCAATTTTTTTATATGAGCGCATGGATGTTTCGAGTTGCCGCAAATACGGTCAGTGTAAAGAGATAAACTAGTCATTTACATTCGTAAAAGAAATTGAAACAGTCTTGCGCTCATAAGTTATTTTCCAAAAAGTTGCAAAATCACGGATACTTTTCTTCTATAGTAAAGGAACCTTGCTTACAAATTCCAACCTGCCTTTGACCTCATGAATAACAAAGTACTGAACACGTGACTCAAATTTATTCAATTTCACCACACCTGTACAGATGTCAGCGAGCTATCGAAGGTCAAATATCATTTTCAGATGGATAATTGAAAATTTTGGGTAAAATTTTTAATTTAGTGTTATTTCAATCGATTTTGTTTGATCTATTTCGGTAGATTTTTAATTTTCACTTTCTTAACGATTTATTTTTTGTATACAAGGTTTTTTTTTTTTTTTTATCACAATTCAACCGCCGTCATGTTTTTGTTGTAGCATTCGAATTTTAAAATTAAATACATGTATATGCTATAAAATAAATTTTTATTTTACACATAATTTTATAACCTTAAAGAGATAATTATTTTTTTTTTTAAATAAGGTTTCTAATTAACGAATGAAAATAGTGTATCCTGTGTTATACGCTCTGTTTACAGATTCCTTTGTTTATTGACGAAATTTAGTAAGTCATTCCAAATACTAGTATAACTTGTAAGTTTAGTAGAAAAAAAATCTGACATATAATTTAATTAAAGATCTGTGTTTGTATTTTGTCGGTCTCAAGCACAGAATAAGAGAGGTTTTGCGTGTCAATTATTCTTGAAACTTAGTTAAGTACATCTCGAACACATACCATAATGTATTCAAATTAATCACACGCTTCTCATTCAAATAATACAATGACCTACATAGCTGTAATGGCAAAGCCGGGTTTTTACAGCAAACTATACGATTTTATTTACTCAATATCATGTATATTTTGAAATTCTCTTTCCCAAAAATCCTTTTTGAGTAAATATACAGACTATGTGGACTTTAGCTATAATATGATAATGTTATGATTTGAAAAGGTAATATTCTGCATTTGTAAAGAGGCAAGAAAACATAGTTATGAAGATTCGTTAGCGCGGTATGATAATTTGTCGGCACGGCAAGGTGTGTCATACCAAAATATGAATTCAATGCTTATATTTACATTTTCTAATTTTTTGTTTATCAATTGTTTATTTCCTTCATGTTTAATGTGAATTTAACGCCCTTCGGTATTGGTGTGCTTGACAAACGTAATAGACGTTCGTGACGGCGAAAAGCCATTTGTGACGTTGGAAAGTTAAATAACGCAAATAAACATTGCGAGGAAATAGAATGACAAATTGGTTTTTTATACACTTTCGTCGTATTTCATGTTAATTTTACAAGGGTAGTTTTTTTTTATTGAAATTGAGTCAAAACAATATACATCTTGGTATTCCTAAATACTGAGAATACATGTAGTTCCTTCTGTGTATTCTACCGCGCTGTGACAAGGTTTCGCGTGTGTTATAGAAAGTTGAACGTCGTGGATTTCTAATGGATTTAATAAAGAAAGGAGATGGGCGAACATGACGAGAGATAAGCCCATAGCGCAACAAACATGAAGGTCAAAAATTAAATCTTAATTATATCAAAAATTTCTTTAATATTTCATCTGACACTAAAGTATACTTTATGTAAAATCTCTACAACTTGCACAATTCTTATGAAGATTGAAGTTATTTGCCTATGAAATATTATACACACACGAAAGAGGACAAAACGAGTCATTTTTTCACACTATAACACTTTTTTTCGATATGAGTGGGTCTTCTCTCCATTTTTCTGAAAGTTAATCCTCAAAGTTTGCATTCAAACCTACATATTTCGGTTTCCAAAATTATGGAGCAAAGACCCACTATACCTAAAAAATATAATTTTATGACATAACTTTCGTATCTTTTCGAGAAATACTTGAAGTCCCTTAAATCAATGGTCATATCACAAACATGATTTGAATGCAACAATTTATCAGGACTTGTGTAGCGTAGTGGTTAGCGTGCTAGTCTCAATAGAGATTGCAACTCTGGATTTTTATTGCCTGTGTTCGAATCCAATCGATACCACATTATTTTTTTCTTACATAAAAGAATACATTTTAACGAAAAATTTTCCTCAAAACCTTTTGTTAATCAATGATGAGAGCTTTACTCTAAATACTAAATTCACAATTTGAATATGATTTCTGTATATCTGAAGCTATTGGGCTTTCTGCACGCTAAGTTCACCCATCTCCTTACACTGAATGTATATATTTTGGAATTGACTCCCTCCTCCCCTGATTTTCTTCAACAATTTACTTTCGAGTTCAATTTATTAGCAGGAAAATCCTACATATTTACTTTTGAAATTTGAAACTTTTCCTTTCTTTATCTCATGCCTTACCCAAAATATTTTTTTTAGAAGTGAATTTTGGCATTCGTAGGCAACGTTATTTACTTTGAATATTTGCCAAAAAATGCACATATCGAAGTCCAATTTTGGTTGGATAGAATAGGATGTAATTGTTGCAAAGCTAAGGCGAACATTGAATAATCAAGGTTGTTGAGAATAACACAATTGTTAAAAATTCAATCGATTTCAAAGTAACATGTTGTCAAAATAAATATGAACCTTTTTTAAAAAAAATTAAAGAGTTTGTATAAAAGTCAATTTTAGTGATATTGCCCTGCAAATTCACATTTTTGGCCTTTCTAGGGGTACTGTTCAAAATGAAAATGTATATAATCTCAGATATACTCATTCAAAAACACTATGATTCAACAATAAATTGTTTTTCTTTTTCAATTGAAATGCATATTAAGTACATCCTAACAAATGAATGCATATGTAAACGTACTCGATATTGTAGAGTCAACACCCCCACCTAATTTGTAAATATTTTTCAAACGTCTTTGTCAGATTGTTTTAAATCTTTGATATGACGAGGACCTTCAGCAAAAGATAAATAAATGATTAAAACAGATACCTTTCCCCGCAAACTAATAAGAGATACTTTATCTAAATGTATTAATACTATTGTTGACATTTTGGTACTTACTAAGTATATAAATAATGAAATGACTGTTATCAGGTTACTTTCAGATTTACATTGTGAAAATTTTCATTCATGTAAATGCTTATCAAGAAAGAAATATTTTAGGAAAACATTTCACGCCATGGCCAGCAATTGAAAAGAAAGATAAATGATTAGCAAGTTGTGATTAAAAAAAGACAACACATCATTTCATGATAGACATGAAAAAATAAATACAATCTTTATCAAATCTTTGACTCAAATACATTTCATCACACATTGTACTACTTAGTTGGCAACTAAGGATTTCTTAGGATTTTTGTATTCCATCAAAATTGTTGAGTAACATTCAAATTATCAAATGCGTAGTTTCATTATATGAGGCATTCTTGGATTTGTCCACTTAAGTCAAGATCTAGTGAATGAAAGGGATCAAATCAGGGAAATGTAGGTAAATAACTATACTTTATCTTATTTAAAGTATAATGTGGCTTAATTTTTAGGAAATTTCAACAAAATATAATATTTCAAACTTTCACTTAGAATGGATATGAAAATCAGATAAAAATACGGTAGTTCTTTTCCATTTCAGACGAAAGAAAAGAATTCAAATTGCTTGGGTCTATATAAAAATGATAATTCACATATAATAGACATTTCTTTTACAATGAAATATGATTTATATTGTAAAATCGGTCTATCGGCACCTAGAAAACAACGAAAATTAAACCTTTCGAAAACTATTGATTTCACGGTATTGCTTTTGACGATTTCAAATTGAATCGCAAGAAAATGCTTTATTTTCTACATAATTTTATTTAAGCTGCGAAGTAATGAAACAGTATCACTAAATTCATTTACCGACATAATGGAAATACATCAAAGAGACATTCATTATAAATGTGACCTCATACGACATTGGTTCTACATGTACGATAAAATGATAAGAAAAAAACTTTATTTACTATTCCTGCAGGGTGTTGGTATCATTCGAGACTGACGGACCCCCAACAGTCTGATAATTTAACATACAAAAACTATATTAGACATATATCCATTACATACATGCAAAATGTGTACCATCAACATAACAATTATGCAAGGTTGTGCCACGGTGTTTAAGATTGATTGATACACTGAAACAGTCATTGTTTTTCAAACGTGAAAGGAAAGGGATTTTTTTAAATATTTTTTTTACACGTAATTGAATCCTTAATAATAGAAAATTCTCTTGCACGTTTTTTATTTTAAGCCTTTTCGTTTTCCCTGTGAAATCTTTAAATGAAATTATTTAATTATTTTTTTTTTCATTTCTTGCGATTTTGCTTACATCACTTACATGCATGACCATTTCCCCCTGTAAATGACTGAAAATTATATATAGTGTACATAAAATCCAAATTCAAATGACAAACTCAAACTTTTATCTAAAGCGCTTTCGCCCCATGCGGGCTTGCCAGTAGATTTGAAATTGTACACAAGTTACACTATGACGTCATTTAGATGATTGTTTTTAGATGACTGTTTTATTTTTTGGACAAAATCTCTACAAGATCTTCAACAGTTCAACAGAATTCTAAATCGGCTCCATGAAAGTATAAAAGTATGTATTTTACAATGGAAATCAGAGAAAACAATTTGTCATTTTTAAACATTCTTATTATAAAAGAGGGAAGAAAAATCATAACGATCTCTATTACAAGAGCACAGACTCTCATCAATATTTGATTTTCAACTCATGCCATCCCTCCCATACCAAATGAAACATCCCATTTAATATGGCCAGGCGAATTTGTACTATTGTTATAGATGAGGATCGAAGAAATACAAGATTGTTGGAACTAAGAATAGTTCTTTCCAGATAAAAATATCCATCAAAATTAATTGAGGCTGCTATACAAAAGGCAAAGGAAATACCCATAAATGAATTACGATCTATTAGACACCAGGAAGAGGAAAGCAACGAAAAGATCCCTTTTGTTCTTACCCCAACCCAAGAAATCAAAACATCTTTAAAACTGCCAAACAATTTTCCCTATTATTCAACAACATTAAAGAAAAATTAAGGGACCTTATTAAACAAAAGGATATACTACACAGCAGGCGTCAACCTCCCAATTTGAAACAGATTCATACCACAGCCAAATTTACATCAAATACCGAAAAACCGATGGTTTGTAAGTACGAAGATCCACGATGCGGAACCTGTCGATTTATAGAAACCGGCCAAACCGTTATTTTTAAAAACGGAATGAAGTTTGACGTTAAATCGTCTATGACGTGTAAATCTAAAAACCTTTTATACTGCTACATGAGAGGAAAATTATATAGGACAAACCAGAACCAAATTAGCCGACCGTGTTCGCGTGCACAAACAACAGATTAAGGATCCGACCATAAGAAACACGCCATGTATTTAACACTTTGATTCTTGTGGCAAAGGACATTTTTTTTTATTTTTCTTAAGATAAAAGTTGAGTTTGTCATTTGAATTTGTGGATTTTATTTTATCCCTATACCAAGGAAAACTAATTTTTTGAATACTGAACATAATATTTACATAGGATAAATCAAATAATATACGTACTGATTGAAGTAAGGTACATATTCAAGGCCAAGATATTTCCTGCTTCATTGCTTTTGAAATAGCGAAGACATTTTGGACATTTAACTCGAGTTAAATGCCCTGAAAACTCAGTGACAAGCGACGTTTGATGGCACAATGAGCATTGGTACTCCGCCCTCTGTAAGCTTATCAAACTTCTCATCAATTTGTCAGCAACTTCGGAGCCATATCGCCTATAATAGTCTTTTTCGTTATCCGTAAGGTCGTCTGCCGTCCAGAAAACATCAATGAATTCTAAATCAAAATCAAGGACATCTGCGTTCTGCATCATAAAAAATCCATTGTCACCCCATTCCGTTCCCCAACAACTCTTTAAAATTAGAAACTGACTGTTAAAGCTAGTAAGAACGGCTGCATGGCCTCTAAGTTTACACTTTCGGGGTTTACTTACATCTATTTCTTTTTTAGTGAGAACACGTGTCTTGTGAAGTTCTTCCCATTCGTCATCAGTCAGACGAAACGTCGCGACCACTGGGCGTTTGGCAGTTATGGCGTACATTGCACCAATTATGTCAATTTTCCGACAATGAAGCCGGTAATTTGGGCACACATTTTGGAGAACTGAAACGGTGTCTGCTTCCCGTATACCGTAACGATAAATCAAGTGTTTTCTTAACTCTGTAAAGTCCGGATAACCATCTTCTCGTCCGAGAATTCGTTTCATTGCGAAATACAGTACTGTTGCTGCAGCGTAAGCATAGTTGGTATCCCCTTCTTGACACGATGCACAGAAATCAAATATAGACTGATTGAAAGAAATATCAACCGAGACAAAAGCAAGGATATCGGCCAATGTATCCTGACAACAGGTGGCATTTTGCACTAAATCACATACCTCCCGAATAACATCTGGGTGGTTAACCTGCAGAAACAGTTTTGTTTCGTTGTTTTCTATATCTATCTTCCAGCCACGCTTTCTGAATATTGTAAGTGGCAGCACCTGAGTTAGAACACTGGAACCTAGCTTAAACATTAATTTGGCACCGTCCTCCCACCATCTTTCAGGATTATTATAGAGTCTTTTAGCCTCGATAAATGTTGATCTGCTAATAAAACAACTGACCACAAAAACATTGTTTTCTCTTAACTGCGCAAAAATATCCTCATTTTCTCGATCCGTAGCCTTTCCATTAGAAAGAACAAAGAGCAGTTTTTTATGATTGCGATAGCTGGTAACCGAAAACAACTCGTTTGCCTTCCTTAATGACATAAAAAGTGGTGTTTCGTCGCCAAAAATGAAATCTCTCAATATGTCTTTCAAATGATATAAAACATTTGACGTAAGCTTTTTTTCGTCAACACATCCACATATTATATTGAGAGCCTCTTTTACACTGACTATGGATGAGTTTGTACTAATGCCATTTAACAGAAACTCCTCAGAGGTAACTGGATGCTGATTTTCGGACCGCCTTGTTGTAAACTTTTTTAATGTGTTAAGTATATCAAAAATATTGTTTTCTTGGTGTCTTGCTCCAAAGCCTATAACAAACACTCTATTTGATTCTGATAGATCGTATTTGATTAGATCTTCAATAACCTGAAAGGTTGAGGGCACCCATTTCCCAACTGCTTTGTTAATTTCGTCTCCAACAGTGCATTCCACTGAGCCAGAAACGTCGATGAGCACACCAGTTAAAATGGGCATGTCTTCAGACATTTTGTAATTGTCTGGAAAAAAGGAAAATTATTTCTATGTTATCATAAAATTTCTTGACAATTTCGGTAATCTTATTTAGACATATAGGTTATGGTTTGAGTGTGAGTTTGGGGATTCGAAGCCTTCTCTATTCACCTGGTATATTTATACAAAGAATCATGATGTGATTAAATCTTAAGATTTTCAAGTACTCAATTCTGTTAAGGCCTACTATAAAGAAATCAATATAATGTAGACGTGCAAAAACGAGAACTTTATATAGTAATTTTTATCAGGCTGTTTAATTATTACACAACTTTAAAAAAAGTTACTGAAATAACAATCATAGTATACCCCACTCTGTACTGAACTAAATTCGGTCCCACCAATGGACAGTCAATGGACAGTCCCATGATAAATGAATATAATGTGTAGTGAATGAAGGTAATAAACAAATTTTAATATCGCATACCCTAGTAGACATTAACAATATGTTACTTTTTGTTTGAATGAACTTTGAATCAACGTTGTTTTTCTATGTTGATTCAACATTGATTTTATGTTAGATTTTGAAACGTTGATTATCAACGTTAAAGTCTTAACATTGAATCTACATTGATAATCAACGTTGATTATATGTTGAAAAACAGTTGATTCAACATTTATTCAATTAATTTTTTTGGAATGGGGGGTGTCATATATTAATGATATACTTAAAATTTCAACCGTTTTATTGCACGGTTGCTAAAATGCCTTCATAATTGTTGGAGGGATAGTGACCCTCTGATAAGACATAACTTTCAAAGTACAATAAAGAAATACTACTCACTTTTCTTAATCAGTTTCCCGAAACCTCTGAGTAGTCAATTTGATGAGATTTAACATATGATGGAAACATTACTTTTTATTTCTTTTGTAAATTTTTTTCAATTTTTTGTAATTGTTTTATTATATTTAACAATAAAACATATTTAAATCCAACATCAACATGATCAAATGCCTTATAAATTGAATAAGTTGTATCTTTTTAAGTACCATTTTTAAAATGGTTTAATATTTCAAGCACTTAATACAGTATTTTAATTAGAATGACTTTTTTTCACATGAAGAAATATTTAGAAGAAAGATAACTCCTCATCACAGATGCATTTTTTCTTACAACCACATACAACATTGTGATTTTCTGACTTAGGAAACATAGCTCCATGATGTTTTCTAACATGATTTAAAAAGGTATAATAGTAAGTATTATTTTCATATGCACCTCATATATTATATTAAATGTTGTGGTTATAAATCGTTACTCTTCCTATTCTCTGTGTTCAATTTCTTCATTTCATGATCTGCACATAAAAATCATTTCTGAAAAAATAAGCAGCGCTTTATACTTCAAATTATTTTCCTTATGGCTCTAATGTTATTGTTGTTTTTGAAAATCAAAGAAATACGGTAGTGTGACTTGGTCAAGTCTGACAGTGTTATAGTCCGACACTATCATAGTCCAAATTATCTATCAGCGAAAATTAGGATTGGCCCGCTCAGCGAAGATCCGACGTTGAATCAATGTTGGCAATTCAACTCAATTTGAATTCAATGCTGATTCAACGTTAAATTTTCAACGTGGAAAAGTCAACGTTGAATCAATATTGTATCTAGGTTTATCAACGTCTAAACCCAACTTCAACTAATATTCAACTTTTAAACAATGTTGTGTGCCTGCTGGGAAGCTTGTCTGACGTATGTCTGATCGTCTGTCTCATGTGTCTAGCTGTCCATCCGTCTGTTATTACATATTTTATTTTGAATTGAAAACTTTGAGATGAAGGGACTTCAAAACTCAAATTTGAACTTAACATTTGACTTATATATCAAAACACCCCCGTGGGGATCCGGGCTAGAATAGGTCCTCAGTACCCCCTTGCTTGTCGTAAAAGGCGACTAAATGGGGCGGTCCTTCGGATGAGACCGTATAAACCGAGGCCCCGTGTCACAGCAGGTGTGGCACGATAAAGATCCCTCCCTGCTCCAAGGCCGTAAGTGCCGAGCATAGGCCTAAATTTGTAGCCCTTCACCGGCAATGGTGACGTCTCCATATCAGTGAAATATTCTGCAGAGGGTTGTTAAACAGTATACAATCAATCAATCAATATATATCAAAACACATCACAGTACCCATATACACATTTTATTTTAACGTTCAGGGACAAGAATGTGTTATTTTACATTGACACTGCTTGTCATGACATGTTGAAAAAAAATGATCAGCATTACAGTCACCTTGACCTAAACTTGATATATTTTTTCAAGAATACTTCTTACAGTTAAGGTAATCTGTCTTTTTGAGGTAGAGACTTATTTGTATATATTTTTTGAGATATGAGAGATTGGTTTTATCAAAATATAACCCTGAATCTAAAAAGGTTTCTCTCAATTTGTTTTAACTTGTTTTATGAGATTATAAAATTAAACTATCAAACAAGATATCGAGACATTTCCCCATGTGTACATGGCCGATAATAAGTCGCATAAACTGTCTGGAAGATCAGCTGGTACAAACTACAGGTTGGCGAGAGTACAATGTTGAAAGAATATCATATACCTATGTTTATAATAATCACGTGAATGCCAAATGTCTGTAATAATCTAAACCTTTTTTGTACATGGATATATGTTGATACAAGTTATCATAATGGTCTTATCTTTATCACAACTACGATAAGCTGTCAGTAAAAAATTCAAGCGTTTCCATCTGTAATACATATAGCTTCTCTGAGCTACCTAAATTTCGCTTCATAAATGCACATGACTTCACATTATTGCATTCTTGAGCTAGCATGATGGGGAAAATTTTATAAGATTTCTTTCATGAGTTTTTGCGTTGTTGTTTACTCGCAGCACTGTTAGGACTTACTATGAGAAATCAGCAGAAATTAAAAGTGTAAAAACAGGAATTGTTATAAAAACTGAATTTATTTTTCATCATCTGTTGTATTATCACATAACTTAAATACATATGGAAATAGAATAGCATAATCTATTCTGTACTGTATGAAGTTTGGTCCAATGGATGGACAGTCACGTGATGAATGCCTAGTACGTGTAGGTCATTAACAAATTTCAATATTGCAAGGGCATACCCTAGTTGAAATTAAAAATTCAAGTTATTAATTGTTTCTGTATATTTTTTTCTTTCTGGAAAGTGCTCCTGCCTTAAATAGAATTCGCGTTTTAATAGTTAAAATTTCAAGTTAATTAGCCAATGTCAAAATATGTTTGACTTTTACCAAATATTTTGTGAACTTAAAAAGTCACGCTCAAGATTTAAAGAAAGCAGCAGCACTTTTCAAGTAAAAGACGATATCCTTTATCTATATTCAAAAAAATGGTTAAGATTTATTTAGTGTATGCCCTTGATAAAGAACGATATAATGATCGAGGCACCTCGATGTTAAATATACCTAACCTGAACATAAAAACCCGACAAAATTATTTAAATACAATCTCGCGATAGCAAATGATTATTTGATTGATTGTATACTGTTTAACGTCCCTCTCGAGAATTTTTTAACTCATATAGAGACGTCACCGATGCCGGTGAAGGGCTTCAAATTTACACCTATACTCGGCACTCAGGGCCATTGAGCAGTGAGGGTTCTTTATCGTGCCAACGCCTACCGTGACACGGGACCTACGTTTTTAAGGTCATATCCGAAAAACCCGTGACTTTCACTCCTAGTGCCGAGCGCTTGGCGAAGGAACAGTCACTATCTTTGTTTACGTTTCAGGTATGACGCGGCGCCGCGAACGAGAATCGAACCCGGGCCTCCTGATCACGAAGCGAACGCTCTACCACTAGGCTACCGTGACCGGTCGATAGCAAATGAATAATCGCACTAAACAAAAAATATACGAGGGGCATTTCAAAAGTCCTGAGAACTGTTTAATAAAAAAATTAACTGTTTTATGGAAATTTATTTGTTTGATATCATTGGAAAGATCAGAAAAATAAACCCATATTGTGACGTCACTTTATAATTTTTATGACACAATAACTCCGAAAATGACATCAGACTTCCGGATGCTTGCGATACTGGCCATAAAAATGCCGTAACAAAAGACACAATTTGATCAAATTAAAATTTTCAAAAACAACTTTTGCTCATTACTCAGTATGCTTAACATTCTATATTCTGACGTCATTTTTGTGGCTATTACGTCATAAAAATTATAACGTGACGTGACAATATGAGTATATTTTTCTGATCTTTCCAATGATATCAAACTCAATAATTTCCGTAAAACAGTTAACCCTCTGGCTGCGACGTCAGCGTACAGAAAATATAACGTCACTGCGAGATAAAACGACGTCACAATTTCGTTGACATTATTTTGCGGGCTTTTCAATATATCGGGTTGACGCTAAGTGCGCGTCTTTTACAGGAATGTGTAGAGGGGGGTTTATTCATTTGCTATATCAACAGAACTAAGAAGAAGTTCTTTATTTATACAATTTGCGTAAGTTCTAATCATTATATAATATTAAGATTTTTTGAATTTTTTTTATGTAATCCCAATCAAATAAACGATTGAGTGAAATGAATATACTCACTCCGTATATAAAAATCAGACGCAAATTCAAAACAGTTTGATATACAATGATTATCATTATCATAGTTTCTAAAGTTTTGAAACGTAATTCTAAGTACATGTCTAAGCAATTAAAAAGGAAAAAAAGTATAGGCCTAAAATAGTATTTCATATTCTTTCTTTTACATGTATTCTCCGTCTGCATGCATTGCAATTTCTCACGTTGTGCGGTCTGAGAAAAATTTATAAAAATTCAAATCTTTGATTCTGTCTCTCGGTGCACAGATGTATCGCTATCTTAAAAAAACTGAATATAAACCAAAATTAAATTATCCCCAAAAAATGTTTTTATTCTTAAAGAAAATTTTCCAACATGACAGCTTGGACTAATGAATTCTCATTAAAACTGATCGAAAGTAATTCTTTACATGTGGATTCTTAAGTTGTTTAAATATTTCATTTATTAGACATTAAATGTTGACTCTAAATAATTCAACGCCTGAATCCAAGATTTCGAAGATTTACCATCAAGATGCTTTGTATAATGTCGATATTTATGGAAAATTTACTTTCCGGTCTAATGTTAAGTTTGGCAAAAATAAAAATAATGAAAAAATATTTTTCAGTTTACTGGAAGCAAAATTTAACAGTCAATTAATATTTAATAAGGATTTCCTTTCTTTTCCGCGGTTTATTTTTCGGACAAGTCGACACAGATCATCTTTGACCTAAGGGACATCATTATCTACACAATGATCTTTTCATTTTGATTTTAGTAAAAATTAATTTTCAGTAGAGTATAAATGATGATGTAGAAAACACACAAGGACTGTTCTATATTATTAGGGAAATTTACGGGATAGTGAGAATCAAAACTTAATTTAATATCTAAAGATTTACGAAGATATGTAATCTTCGCCCTAATCATAATGAATAGAATATCTAAAAAGAAAAATAGAAAGCTGCTATTCGTAGTGTCTTGTAAAGGGAGAATTCATTTGATAAGCGCATAATCCTGCAAAATATCGTACTGTTTTTAACATGGAGTGACAGTCTAATACTAGTAAATGTTTTATCGCGTTTAATCGATAATTTCAAACAGGCATTTCGAAAAAAAAAATTCATTGTATAAAGCTCCATTTTAAACTTATATTAAACGGTGTTATTGTTGCAAATAACAGTTCCCTAAAGTATATTGATATAATACAGAATATATCACAAAATTGTGCTTGTTTTTGTTTACACTGTGTTCAAGGTTTATCTAAGATTTGAAAAAGGAAAATGATAAACGTCCATATTTAGAACAAAGGAGGGCGAACAAGATCATCCGATTTAATAACCCCACCCAGGGGTCGTATTTACAAATCATATCAACTAATTGCATGTGCAATGTTTTATTTTTGTTAATTTTAATGGATAAGTATACGTCTGATATATCATTGGGATTAATCGCTCTTCTGCCAACGGGTGGACACAAGGATTTTTTTTTACATAGTTAAGTTTTCATGTCTGTATTCAATTATTTTTACAATGAAACATTTGTCTAAATAAATTGGATCTAAACTAATCAGGACTTTTGAAATGCCCCTCGTACATCTGTATCAACAGGCTATTTAAAACCTGTAAATAACATTCTATTTTATAATAAAACACATTTTTCATTGTTAAAAAATTCCTCAATCTGCCTCTCTCCAGATCTGCTTCTCACAGCACATTTACCAAAATGACGTCGTGATTGACAAGTTCATTGAGATCACCGATTTATTTATAACAAGCTGTATGTGAGCTAACTAGCAACTTTTTAAAAATGCATTTATAAGTTTTATAGTTGTTTAATATGCTAATGCAGGTAAAAATAAATAGCTTTTAGTAAGAGCTGAGAATTATCCCCTAACATCTTCTTTTCCAGCTTAATTCAAGCTTTATTTGCTATATTAATGTGCCTGGATCAAAAGATCCGAGGTGCATATTGTTTTTGTCCTGTCTGTCTGTTTATCTGTTTGTCTGCAAACTAAAACCTTCGCAATAACTTTTAAACCATGAATGGTTGAGGCTTCATATTTGGTTTGCACACTCCACTACTTTAAAAGTTCTTTCAAATGACACCAAGGTCAATGACCTTGTGACCTTGACTGTGACTTATATGCTATTTTTTTTTTGTGCAAACTTTAACCTTCGCCATATCTTTGAAACTACAAAACATAGAGACTTCATATATGGTATGCATATACCACTGAACAATTTCTTTTAAATGACACTATAAACAATTACCTTGTTGTCTTAAGTGTGACCTCTATACGCTTAAATATACCTTTTTTGTCGGCAAACGTTAAGCTTCGCCATGTCTTTTGAAGGAAGAAAGATACAGACTTGATATTTGGCATGTATACTCCACTTATTAAGCCCTTTTATATGACACCAATAAATAAATAATTACATTGTGACCTTGACTGTGTCTTATATGCTAAACTTATTTTTGAACCTTCACCATAACTTTTGAACCATGAGAGATAGAGACTTCATATTTGATATGCATACTTCACTTATCAAATTCTTTCAAATGACACCAAGATCATTGACATTGTGACCTTGACTGTGACCTTACTGCGAAAAATATGTTTTTTAACTTTGTTGCCGCCTGGCGCATAGTGTTTCACAAACACATCTTGTTTTCAGTCTGTCTTCGGACTTTTGGTATTTTCAACACTCAAGGAAAAAGAAATTTATATTCAAATGTTAAAATAATATTTTGTTTTCCAAAACCTTATGCAAAATGAATTTAAAAAAACTCTGATATTAAAGATACGTAGCTAGCTTTCTATTTTGTGACCTTATCTAAATTTGTTGTCTTTTGGGTAGAAAGTAGTATTCTATTAGCAGGAAAATTCTCAAACGTTATCATCTGGAATTACAATGTGTGCATATTTTGGTGAGAAAAGTTGTATAATTGTGCTATTTGAGAACCCTCGCGTTTCCTCATAATTCCTATCATGTACAAGCTTTCGTATCAATAGACCTAAGCCATTTTTGACTTCGGTCTAGACAACAATTATCTTGACAACCAAATTCGGTCTTAAACTAAAGTAGCCTTTACCTTACGACCCCCAGGTATCACAACATTAAGTCTTGAACTGAGAAGCCGATCAGTAGCGATCAAGTGAGCATGTTTTGATGCAATAAACTGTATGTAATAAAGCAAACACATATGAATTTCCCATTTCCTCCCTTGTGAAACACGTCCCATCGTTATTTGGTCAAAAAAAATATATAACCCTTGTCTTTGATATATCAATAAATACTTGTAACCTGAATAAAAAAATGATGTATGTTTAGCCCCCCCCCCCCCCCATCAACAAATAACAAATATACTGCAATAAAAAAAGTTTGATTAATTTATTTGTATTACTATATGGACGTTACAAATTAAGTGAAAATAAGAGTCTATCAAGTTTCCTACATTATTTTTTTTTTTCTGGTGGCCTAGGGAGTGTGTTTGGAATGTCAACGGCGAACCAGGGATTTTGCTATGGGGCGACAAAGGGGTATATCAATAAACTCCTATAGGCATGTTTGTGGGGTTTTAATTTTCTTCGATCAAATTTAGGTATCGTGAGATATTCTGATATATGGACGGTGACAAGCAAAGATTCCAAAAGAGAAGGGGGGGGGGGGTTATATTTGTTTACTTTATAGCATACGATTTAATAAACAACATAATCAAAGGGAGGGGGTACTTTGATATTTTGCACTCAGGGTCGCTTCTGATTGGCTTCTCATTAAAAAACGTCGAAATAAATGACATGATACAAGGTCTATAAGAACTGAGGGAGACATGGGGGAGAGTTCCCCACCCTTTCTATTAGTTGTCGCATTGTAAACGTCACAATATTTATATTTCCAATGTCTTTAAGTTTTCAGTGATAAATTTACAAATAGTTTATGAACTTAATTTCTACATAAATATTTTGATTCATCAAAAGGTGCTGCATTAAAAAAAAAAAATCACGTGCAAGGCGGGACAGATAGAGACAAAAAACAGGCTTGTAGCACGTGGATTGGCGGAATCAAGAGCATGTAAATATATGGAAAAACTGTCAGATTTTTCGATTTCATGACGATGATCAATCGATTTGCTTTGGACGAAAATTTGGACTGTGAGACATTGCATTGTCATAGGATAACGTTGTTTAAAAAATATCCGACACATGATATTTTCAATTACATCTAAATATATAAGATGACTCGTATGAATGCATTCACTCATAATAAGGCTCAGAACACAATTCTTGCAAGGAAAAAATAAAGTAAGCTAATGAAAAAAACATAAAGGACATTTTCGAACAGGTTTTTCCATGAATTGAAAGGGTATCTTTTCTTTTATTCAGTCTATAGAATTTGACTTATCCGATTTATAGCAATAACAATCCCAATGACAAAAATATTAACTCCATCCACTATGAATGTCACTTATTGGTACATGTACAGTGACAATTTAGGAAATATTCTTTTTCTAACGTTTTTATCAGTTTTCGAATCGGAATCGGGATCTCAACGATTCAGATTCATTTTCAGATTTGGTCGTTTGTTAAGGCAGCACATGGAACAGATTTCGGCGAATTAACACCTTTTTATAACATGTTACACTAATAAATCGGAAAAGTCCTGCTATCATTATGCATTCTGTAAACTTCAATGTGACTTTAGTATATAAGTTTTGTGATAATAAAACAACTTAATTAAAAATTCAGTTTTAGAGACATGTAGTTCCCGTTTTATTGCAAGTCTATATTCCATTGATTTTCTATAGTCAGCATAAACAATGCCTTGCACCTTGTATAAAACAAGTATAACTCTTGATAGTTAAATCGTATATGACAAAGAAGCCAGAAATGGCTTTAAGCTTGCTAAAATGCAAATTTTCAATTATTTCAGTGATTCTTTCC
The DNA here is from genome assembly GCF_032062105.1 of Saccostrea cuccullata. Lineage (NCBI taxonomy): Eukaryota > Metazoa > Mollusca > Bivalvia > Ostreida > Ostreidae > Saccostrea > Saccostrea cuccullata. Next base: position 532,194 of record NW_026933663.1, on the reverse strand, counting down.
TATGACTTGGACAAACATTTCTAGTAGAAATACGTCGTATGACATCATGTGTTTAGTCTGCGCTAGGTCTATTATGACGTCATAATCAAGTTAATGTTACTTTTTTCGTACTTTACAGTACTTTACAGCTTCAATAGAAATTGAAGTAAATTAGTAAAGCAATTTGAAATTCATGGCATTCATTTTAAAATCATGCTAAAATACTCTTAATACCTATTATCATTTTGTAAAGCTAAATGCCTTAAACCTGTTGGCACCTTTTTTTTTTACTATAGGTCTTGACCTAAAGTGTACAAATTCATTCTCATGTAATGAAATACATTTTGATAACTTGTGAATGGTACATTATATTTTTTGGGAAATCAAAAATCCTAAAATTAAATCTTTAGTTGCCAACTAAAGAGTATCACTTATATCTTAATAATTGTCCCTTGAGTCAAAGATGTGTTGAATATTGTGTATAATTGTTCGATGTCTATCATGAAATCCATGCCTTTTAAAAGTTATTTGTTAATAATGTATTAAGTTTTTTTTTAGATTGATATGGTTGGTGTTTGATTACAAATTTTCAATCAAATATGATCTGTTTTAATAGAAAAATGAAGGATATGTATGGAGATAACGAACAGTATTCAATCTCAACGTCCATTAAACAATATACAAAATAAGAGCAGAGCAAACACGGACCTCTGAAACATCAGAGGTGGGATCAGGTGCCATGGAGGAGTGGGCATCCCCTGCCGACCGGCCACACCCGCCGTGTGCTCGTTGTCATGATCAGGAAATAATGGAAAAAATCCGTCGTCAATTCAGTGTATAAATAATGGACTAACAATTGGTATGAAAAACGTCAGTCAGCATATGACTCAATAATAAATTGTATTTGCTGACAAGGTCATTATATCGATCATAGAATTTACGAAATGATGACTTTAAACGAGACTGTAGATATTCTTGTTTTATCAACTTGCTTGTCAATAATTTACCTCGTTTAAGAAATTGTTCATACGTAGAGCACGCTCTTGCGTATCAAATCAACTGAGATATATATACTTCGTATGCAGGTGATGAAGGTATATTGCTGCATAAGTAAGGGAAGTTAACGATAGAAAACTTAAAGTCATCACGTTTATCATATAGCTTGGTTGCTAGATTACCATTAGTGTCTTTTTCAAGTAAAATATCCAAGTATGAAGCAGAAGTGTCGGACTCTGTGGTATCTTTTATCTCAAGCTCACCAGGATAAATCGTATCGACGTAGGAATGGAAATTATCATTATTAATTGACAATACGTCGTCGATATATCTAAATGTCGAGTTGAAGGCCACAGCAAGTGTTTTCTTCTTTTCACGCATAAGATTTTGTATAAATTCTGCTTCATATGAATTTAAAAATAAGTCTGCTAATAACGGAGCGCAATTTGTACCCATGGGAATTCCAATAGATTGTTGGAATACCTGGTCACCGAAAACCACATAGATATTGTCAATCAGAAACTCAAGCATCTTCTTGATGTCAACTTCAGAGTACTTATGTGTGCAATCAGAATCTGTTTTAACAAAATAATTTTTCAAATGACCAATGACGAGGTAAGTAAATCTTTACGAGTTCCATTTTTGTTGAAGAAGCAGCTGTCAATGATATCAAAAAGCCTGGATTTTAATTTGTCGTGGGGAATCGTTGTGTATAATGTTGAAAAGTCTAAGTTTTTAAGCTGTTGATTTTTGTGAAGTCTTGTGATTTCAAATTGTCCAAAAGTTCTTTAGAATTTTTAAGTATCCACATCTGATTTACACCACTTCTTGAGTATATAGTTGCACAGTACTCTTGAAGTTTTTCCTTCACTACTGTCAATATTTTAGTGAGAAGTAACGAAAGAGGCTTGGTTGAACATTTACTGGAACCTGCAATGTATCTTTGTTTGTAAGGATTCTTATGAAGTTTCGGAATCCAGTATATATAAGGTAGTTCAAATTCATTTTGGCTCTGTGCAATATTAAAAGTATTCAAAACTGACAGGTGATTTTGAAGAATTTCTTTCTTAGAAAGAGAAGTATGAGTATAAGAAGGATTACCACTTATAGAATTAAATCCAAGTTCTTCTAGAATGCAATTTATATACTAGTAATGAGCCTTACAAACGAAGACAATGTTGTTACCTGCTTTGTCGGCAGAAACCAGTACGTACTGATCGTGTAATCTATCCAATTCTTTTTTCACTTCTGGTTTATTGAACACAGAAGGATAGATGGTTTTCATTTTGCCCCTCAATCTTTTGATACGTGACTTAAAAATGGATCTGATACATTTAATCCATTCTGACAAGGTGTCAATGTCTTCTTTTTCATATTTGGCCCATCGTCTGGCGTAATTTTCAACAGAATCCATAATATTTATGAAATTCCGACGCCAGTTGAAGGATCGGGGTTCCCTATATTTAGGACCTTTTAAGATAAGTGATCTAAGGTCCTCATTACGAACTATATTAACGTCACCTGTAATAACGTGTCCAGCAGGACTATAGTTATAGGGCGAAGAAGAACATGAACACGAAGGGGGATTATTTTTCAGATGGTCGATATCCAGGCCATGTAAAGTGTTTTTGAAATTGAAAAGTTTGGAAGCAATGGTCGATGTATATTTGTAGGAAATACATGGTGTAGTCTTTAACTTGAAATATGGTGGAATACAAGACTGGACCCTTTTGTGATTAAGAATATTACTTATATTAACCGCGTCAATTCCTTTATTGGCATATTGAAGTTTTAGGAAAAGACGGATTGTTTTAGCTGCATTTTCGTCCGTGAAACGTGCAGGTTTAAAAAGCCTATGACATGCAATATCCATAATTACAGATCCAAGCCTATATTCAGGTGACGAGGAATCTAAAATTGGATGTTCCTTGGCCTTTTCAAGAAGACTATTGAAAAGTTTCAAAGGGACAGAGTAAAGTTATGTTCGAATGTGATGTAGACCTAACTGTTGATTTACATAAGGTAGTATTGAATCAAAAGAGACGTCGTGTATTGCAGGTTTATTGTACGAACGATGTCCATGACTACGCTTACGTCTCTGAGTATTGTTAAAAAAGTCTTATCACATTTACATTATAACACTGCGGGCTTGAGAGATTTCCAACACTATCGACATTGTCAATACATCCATAGGGAAAGGCTGTTCCTAGTTTCCTAATCCAAAATTCTTCTCGTTGTCTACGGAAAGGTGTACTCAACGACGGACTATTTGTATGGTGATAAATCTTTTCGAGAATTCTAACTTTCATTGATAAAATAGAATGATCAGGTGAATTAAAATGTTTATATAAAAGCTGCTGACCACCATGATTTATTTGAAATCGATGACCTGATATTCTTTTGTTAAGCGATCCCTTGGTTTCTCCGACATAAATAAGTCCACACAGATTACATTCTATTCCATAGACAACATTAGAAGATTTGCAGTTCAGATTTTCCCAAGTTTTGGTATAGAAGCTCTGTCCAGTAAGATTACTGGTGAAAGAAGTGTCAGTTATCAAAATGTCACAGGTTTTACAGTTTCGCACAGAACATTTTGAAACCGAAGACATTGGATCGGAAAAGGAATTATCCAATATATCTGTAATAGAAACTTTACACTCTTTCAATTTGGTATATGATGTATTGGTTTTATACCAAAACTGGGAATCTGAAGACTGTACATATGACATATGTTTTATATCCCTGAGGATAATCCGAGGGGCACCAAATGAACTCATTGAGTCTGTGTCCCTTATAGACTAAAAGGAGTGACGCCTTTTTATACTGGGCGACGCGCCTGCCAGTATCATTTGGTTATTCTGTGTACTCATGCATGAATAAGTACCGAACGACAAGTATCCTCGGGGACAAACTGTCCACCAGCAGAGATACATGTTCGGTGGTTAAAAGAAGGATATGGAGATAACGAACAGTATTCAATCTCAACGTCCATTAAACAATATACAAAATAAGAGCAATCCAATTTTTGATAAATATTAACATTGTAAATCTGAAAGTAATCCCCAAAAGTCATTTATCAATTGAATCCTGTGTAGGTGCAAAAAGGTAAAAAAAAATGTAACATTTGAAAATTACCTATTTCTCGTCAATTTGAGGGGAAAGGAAAATACTTTATTCACTTTTTGTAATAATTTTCATCATATGACACAATGACAACATTCTGACAAGGATTTCTGAAAAATATTGACAACTTTAGGGTGGAAAATTGACTAAAAATGATAAAGTTGATTCGCCTAAATGTGACTAATCTTTTATCTCAATGGAATAAAAAAATTCATTATTGAGAAATACTGTATAATACTGTTCATTTAATAACGTCTAAACCCGACGATGTTTAATTAAGTATTTTTTAGATTTTTTATATTTCTCTTTATGACAAGTACCATTAAAAATGACTGAAAATGTGTTGTTGCAGAATGTTATTACCATTCAATTTTTCACAGACTGCTCTATATTGAATACACAGGAAACATGTCATGTGCTTTTGATTACTTGATAAGCGAGTGCTAATTTATCATATTGAAAAGTTTAAAAATCTTGTGACAAAGACTTTTCCGACATATGTTTTACATTAAGGTCATGGGTTACAGTGACATTTGTCTCCAAATTATCATTTTGAATATGCCCATTGGAAATGATAATAAAAAGTCTGGACAATGCTATGTCCGTAGTTTTGTAATGTGTAGATTTAAGGAAGTTTATAATTTTTTAAGGTTTTGTGTGATTTATTGTGTGTGAATCATACAGACTTGTTACGTAGGCATATTTCATGAAGCGCGATAGCTAGTATTCAAGATCAAAAGTCCATAAAACAATACAAAATAGGAGCAGTGCTTGTACGTTAAGGCAGCACTCAGATTAGAATTCGGCGAATTTTACACTTTTTCGTAATATGTAACAGTGATAAATAGGAAAAATAATGGATAAAACTTTACTGTCATTGCAATGGTACGATAAAGCGAAAGCCCAATGGTGGGATTGCAATGACATGATAGTGCGATAACGATGGGGCAATAGTCCGATGACGATGAAGCGACATTCACTATCGTATCATCCGTATCGCACCATCGTCATCACATTATCACGACATTGCATCATTTCAATTTGCTATCGCACCATTGATTCATTTTTATCGCACTCACCACATATTCTTTTTGCGTCTTCGCAATATTGCACAATTGATTTTTCAGTCAAACTTGTTGACCATATGAATTTCAGGCACATGGGGTCTAGTGACAACAAATATAAAATATATGAAATATATGAAATTCTAAAAGCACGTTAAAAATATACTATAATTAAAATTTAATTTAAATAGGGAAAACAGCACACTTTTTGTGTGCAATTAATATCCACTGGGTATTGCACGGAGAGCTCGTACTGCGATACATTGCAATATTTTAAACTTTATTGCGATATGCATTGAAATTATTTCAACAAGAATTAAAATGACATTTTCCTATTATATTAACATGTAGAATGTATTTAACTATGATAATTAACAAAAAAAGAATAAATTAAAAATCTTGATTGTTGATTTTATGAGATGTGCTCTGAAATACACCAGTAGAACAGCTTCTGTCTTACTGCTGGCTCAATTACAAACATTTTTATATATAATATTATTATCTTTATATTTAATATTTTACTTCATCACCTGCACACAGAGTGTATATATCTCAATTGATTCGAGACGCAAGAGCATGCTCTACGTATGTACAATTTCAAAAAGGAGGTAAATTATTGACAAACAAGTTGATGTAACAAGAATATCAGCAGTCTCGTTTAAAGTCATCATTCCGTACGTCTACGGGTGATACAATGACCTTGTCAGCAAATTTTTCATTGAGCCAAATGCTGAATATAGAGCTCATTTCTTCCCTTTAAAATAAATATTAAAATTAAAAATAGTAATGTAAAAGTAATGTATAAATTACATTGACGTTCTTTACTGCCAATACCCAGAGTTTCACCCATACATCTGTCAACGTCTAAAAAGTAGTACGGAAGCGAAGGAACGTATTTTTTTTCAAATGCTGCTTAAAATGGCCCACAAAAAGATTAACACCTGTACATTTCTATATATTTGTCAATGCTGCAAGTTGTTTGTCTACAAAAACTAAAACCATGTTGATATTTATTGGTAATGCTTTTCCACGTTCGTAATATCCTTCCAAGAAATAATCCCTTATAATATACAATGAATAAGCGGTATCTTATTCTAATTCTCATATATAAACTTTCATTAAACATGCTAAGCAAGAAAATAAAACTTTAACATTCATAATCTATGATGCAAAAAGTGAAAAAAAGTTTTGCCAAGAATCTTGGCATGAGGTGTTGGTTACAGGATACTAATTTAACCCGTATTTCATTGACCACGCAAAGAGTTCCAGATTAAAAATAGAGGTTTTTTCTTTAAAAATCTTGGGGGTGTATATGGGGTGGAATGGGGTTATTTTAGGGCATAGATGGAAAGGAGAGGGTCTGAAAAAAATTATAAAATTAAGAATAATGGGAATTTTGCTATTAAGTGCGTAGTAGGAAGGGTGTAAAGAGGCCATTCTTTACCTGTTTCTCAAAGGGAAATGGAAATATGCAGGGTAGGGGTTAATTGCAGTGCCATAGCAAGGCTCGTAGACTAAAGAATTTTCTGAGATTTAAGAATATTTTTGGCCTTGTATTGATCTAGCTCTGTGCCAAATTTCAGGTGAGTTGAGGCGGTGAATTTTTTTAATTTTTTAAAATGATTTTTTATGTCATAAAGGAATGTATAGCAATATAATTGGTAGTCCGTGTCCCATCAGGTCAAAGGTCAAAACTCAAGTTAATCATCTTTACGGCCATTTTTGTACACTGTGGAATTAATATTGATTAATTATGACAAAATTTTAAACAAAAAAATCTGATTTTGAAAAATATTTGGGGAAAAATTAAGAAAAAAGGGGGGAGGTTGTGTTTCCTTTACATTAACTGTTTGACCTACTTTATGCAAATGAGATGCGGCGTGATATGATTGACGTGAGTTTTGGCCTCAGTCTAGTAGTTTTCCGACTTTCGTCTGCTAACTTTCACTTTATTTCTCGAAGATTAACCATGAATGCATATTTTACTAAGTACCGGTATGTTGCCAAGGTAAACTCGAGCTCTGCCACTGGATTGAATGGTCAGTGTCGCATTTGGACGGGGGCTAGAAGCAGCAACAACAAGTATGGTGTTGTGTGCTACAAGCATCCGATAAAGAACAGGTGGCAGACGATGCATGTGCATAGACTCAGTGTCATGTTACATCATCGTTACCATGAGTTGGATGAATAAGTTGTTGCATCTCACTTATGCCACAACACGCTGTGTGTTGTTCCAGAACATATTGTTCTGGAGCCGGAGGGCGTCAACAACCAGCGACAGACCTGCAAATCTGGGGGCACCTGTCTGGGGCACCCACCGCCATATCCACCCTGTCGCCTTGAGCTGCGTATGAATGACGATTAACAATCTAGGTACATGTAAGTTTATCCCATTCATTGTTATGTTACACCGCTGAAGATGGGAGAGGCATGCATCACTCCTCACAAAGTTAGTTAGTAAGTATTTGTCAATGAAAAAGTTAAAGGTAATTATTAATGTCATTTTCATGTAACTTATTATTTTACAAAGTTCATAGCGAGTCACTCTCTTCCATGACGTGGCCTTAGATTGTATCGCAATCCTCCATTCTTGTGATATGTGTGATCACGGGCAGCAGGTGAGTTGAAGTCAAGTTGACCTTTACTGTAATCTGAAGTTCCTCTTTGTTCCTCGCGGTACTGGTGATGCTCTGCTATTTTCCTGGCCAGCTGTCTGTTCCTTCTACTCTTTATTCTCTCTTTTCTGTGATAGGCTTGATTGTAGAGGAACTTCTGGTCTAGTCTGTGTAGTTGTCGCTTTCCCTGTTCCGAGTACTGTATTCCAGCAGATTCGCATTTCAGTCTTGTGGAAGTACCAGTTAAGTGGTTCCGTCTGTTTATCATGGAATGAAGACGACCCTCCATTGTTCGGGAGAACTTAATGTTCTTGGTTATGTTGCAACTGGCACTGCGGTGGTAAGATTCATTGGCATTTGTGTCAGTCAGCAGCTTCATGGCGTTGATGGCTTCTACACTCAGTTTCATTTTAAGGATTTCTGTCACAATTTTAATGTCATTTTCACTCATTTGCAGGGCGGTGATCTTATAAACGGCCAAATTGCGGCTGAAGTTCCATCAGTTGGAAACGCACCCACCATCACACACAAGCGAGTACGCCGCACACATTGAACAGTCACCGGTGTAACAGAGGACAGTGGCCTCATGGAACTTTAGGTAAGAAATCACTCATTTTCGTCAAATCACTGTTAAATCTTGTAAACAGTTCTTTAACTATCAAAGCACATCTTGACTTTAGATCATTGCTGAACACCTCTGAAGCTCTTTCTTCTGTTCTTTAGTCTTACTATAGAACATTGCATCACTGTATAAAGACGCTCTACTTTCCATAGGGGATGTAGAGCTCGCATGGCTTCGTCCACTCCTTTGGCACCTTGGGCGTCGCCGTCTGTGGTCACATACCGGACTAATACATCTTGTAGTGCGAACTGTGTGCCGATGTCCTTTCCCATCTCGTACTCGGAAAATGGTGCTGCCTGTGGTAAATTGGAGGTATACTCAGGATGGCCACCTGGACAATCCACTTCCATTCCCTTGCCCCTTAGCCATGCACCTGTCCAGCAGAGTTTATTTTGCAGAGCACAGGCAAGTATGTATTTTCTGTCAGTGTTGGTTTCAACGGCCAATGAGAAGGCTTGACTGGCATTCTGTCCGGGAAGCCTACGGCTTTGTAACGGGCATCTGTTGAGAAATTTATGACATCCTCTGGATGGCCTCGGGTCCTGTTGATCTGTTTTATTTTCTGTATCTTCTGATGCATATCTTCTTTGTTTAGCTTTGTAATATTTTTACTTATTTTGAACAGGAGCTTCTGGAGAGAGGCCTTAGTGGGATGTTGGATGTCCATGCAGCTAAGGAATTCTATAACCTTCTCAGCTCCTAGTGAAGTGTCCTGAAGGGCATATACCAGGGCCATGTTTGATGCTGATGCTTTGCGTCCAGGACCCCCATGATGAATTTCATTGGAATAGGGCAAACTCGGGTGAGTTGAACTGGCAATTAACACAAGTCAGTGAGTATTTCCAGGAAATTCCTACTTTTTTTGAGTACTGCACAGTAATGTTCGGTGCGATACAAGTGGTAGACTGGTGAAGTTGTATGGTTTGATTAATCATCTCCATCATCTTCTCTTCGTCCACTATACGTCGACCGCCTAAGTATTCGCTACTCTTTGGTATTTGTTTTTTGCAGTTTGATGGACGTGGCCGCAGTCCTGAGTTTGGTATGAATGGCTGTCGAGACTTGGTTTGGTGAACAGGGCATAATCTGTTGAATTCAGCCTGACAAACGATCTTCGACCAGAATTTGGCTGTTTTTCCGTTTTGAAGCCGTGGCTATTTCCTTGATGAAATCCTCCTTGCCTTGGGAGCTTCCTCTTGCAGAGTTGCTTCCCTTCCAGGGAACCATATTTTTCATTAACATGATGGTGAGTAGAATACTACTTATTCTTGCAGATTCAGGCAATGATGCCTTGGTTTCTCTTATTTCAACCATATTTATAGTGCTTAATGTTTGATTCTTTGTAGGATGGCATCTTGTATAAATCCATGACATTTTAATGTGACCAGGGATAATCCAGCATGACCTGTAAGTGCCACTTCTTGATATTGGCTGCTGTGGTCATGTTTGCTTACATGCTCACAACATAGGGATTAATCTCTTTTTATTATCTTTTACTGTTGTTTTTTATAGCCAATATAATGTAGAATTTTTAAATAATTTTTATTTTGTAAATTTCTATTGATCAATATTTTATATAGGGCAGTTTTTAAGAAATTTCACCATATTTGGGGTTATTTTTTCAAAAAAATCTTAAGAATATTCATCTGCATAATTGATCAAAGTTGTTATCAAAATTAAGTAGAGGGGATATTAAAATTATAGAAAAAAATTATTGGTAAGGAATTTATTGTAACATATGTGATATGTGAGTATTTTAAATTTGTGCATTGTGTGTCTGATGCTCATTTCATCCTCTGTTTTCAGGAGATCCAGTCATCACTGAAAAGGGCCATAACTCTGCTGTTCAGATAACAAATCCAATGAGACTTCAGAGGGGTGTGTAGTATGGCTTTAGAAGATTCTGTGCCAATTTTCATCAAAATCAAAGAAGATTAGTGTCTTTATTAGGTTACAGGATACTAATTTACCCCTATTTCATTGACCACGCAAAGAGTTCCAGATTAAAAATAGAGGTTTTTTTTTAAAAAATCTTGGGGGTGTATATGGGGTGGAATGGGGTTATTTTAGGGCATAGATGGAAAGGAGAGGGTTTGAAAAAAATTATAAAATTAAGAATAATGGGAATTTTGCTATTAAGTGCGTAGTAGGAATGGTGTAAAGAGGCCATTCTTTACCTGTTTCTCAAAGGGAAATGGAAATATGCAGGGTAGGGGTTAATTGCAGTGCCATAGCAAGGCTCGTAGACTACAGAATTTTCTGAGATTTAAGAATATTTTTGGCCTTGGATTGATCTAGCTCTGTGCCTTTCAGGTGAGTTGAGGCGGTGAATTTTTTAAAATGATTTTTTATGTAGAGATTGTGTTGTAGCGAAGCGAACGATAAATCTGGCTAGAATTTGTTTTACTGCGTGTTTCTCGCTTTGTTTACAGAAATAGGTCGTGGCTTATGTGTTAAAAGATTCATGGCTAGTTTACACAATAGAATTGCACTGATAATCAGCATACTGGATTAGCGCAAGGATGAGTTTATTTACATACCACTAAGACACCAATCTTGTAAAACTTACCTAATACGAAAAATGTTCTATTTTTTGAATTTTTTTTCTCCAAAATCTGTTTTCAAATAATTGCGTATAAGAGAAAATATTCATTGATTTAAAAATCAAAACTTTGCACGATATTTGACATTTTTGACTGCCTGCGCCTTACACTATTTTCTCTTTGGGATAGTCAAAAATTCCAATGAAATAAAAAAAATAGATAATTAAATTCATAAACACTGTAAGGCATATCAGGAAACATGTTTTAATTCTGTATATTATGAATATTGTGAATAAGCTATATTTAACAAAAACCATTACGAAAAATGCCCAAACGAAAATATGATTAGTTTCAATACATCGGGGAATCCCTTACAAGTTATTTAATTCGAGTAAATACCATCAACTCGTGTGAAATCACTTGATGACATATTTTATCAAAATTTACCTTCAATATACGAAACAGAATTATAGACGCCTAAATGTATATAAAACAGATGCAAAACGAATTTTAACGAATGAATAGTTCTCTCAGCCTAAAAACTGAACTTACGTGCTTGCCTCAATGCTGAAGTATTCGCTTATCAAGGGCAAATTATCAATTCATTTAGACTTTGAACTCTTGTACTTTGTGCACAAAACATGATCATACATTGAGGACTAGTTCCGGGGAGCGTATCAAAATGAGCATTTTCTGCTTAATATCCATTGAGAAGAAAACTAATTTTCACACAAGTAAGCAAATCTAAATGAAGTGATTTGTGCATATAATAAGCATTCTGAGGGTACCCTGTTTTACATAAGGACACAAGAACACAAGGAAATACCAGTCTAGTTTGGAACATAGATTATATGCTTCGCAAACACGATCGTTATCCCAACTACAAAAAATAGGAGCAGAGCATACACGGATCTAGACCTACGATTGACGTTTTTCATACCAATTGTTAGTTCATTGTTTATACACTGAATTGACTACGGTTTAATTTTTTACCGTTATTTCCCGATCATGACAAAGAGCACAAGGCGGACGGGTGTGAGCTATCGGCAGGGGATGCTCACTGCTCCATGGCACCTAATCAAACACCTGATGTTTGGTAGGTCCGTGTTATCACTGCTCCTATTTTGTATTAAGGACATCTGCTTCTTAATATTTATTGTCCCATGGACTTTGATATTAAATAATGGCCGTTATCTCCATATCCCTTTTTTACAATGTGCTCAAATTCTTTATGCATTTGCCTTTTAAATGTACTCAAAGAACAGCTTCATAAAATGTGCATGATGGTATTCTCAATTTTCAAAATATATTATTTCATAATTGGGTGAAATATTTTTTTTTGTCTCTGTGACAGCAGTACCTTATCAATTAGCTTGTGTATTATCTTTAAAAGGAAAGCAGACAAAATGCAAATGATTTCATTTATTTTATAAATCTATATATAATGTTAAAGTATTTGGTTTGTGAAGACATGCACTCAATTTTTTTAATCAAATTATCAAAGAAAATACACTACCAACTTTACATTTTGAGTTTACATTATTTTGAGATCATATATAATGTATGACATCACATCAGACGAAAATATTTAATGCTTATATGTCTGCATATGGTCTCCAAGCTAAAAACATGATTTCAGACATCGTTATCATAGTCTGTATAGGGGACAAGTACCTTTAAATGTAGTTCTTTGAATCAACATTCAAAAGATTTATTATTTAGTGCAGGTGGGACCTATAATTTAAGTGAATTCAGTTTATTGTCAGATATTTAACGTTTGTCGTAGCATTTTAAGAGGACATATTTTTATTGATATTTTAACAACAATAATTATTGTATCGACAATTTTAATTCTATTTATTTAGGATTATGAAAATATTTCTCCTTTTTTTATTGCGACAAATGTTAAGACATAAAAAATTATCATGATTTCATCAAAGTCAACAAAACAATAACAGATCAAGTAAATATTTTAATGTTTTTCCAATCTCCTGCAAGTGCAAGTCGACATAATTTTGATGTGAAAAACCTGTTATTGAAAGATGACGCTTATTTTATTTTACCACTTTGGGGAAACATTGATGTAACCATCAATTGTCGCCCGAGAAATAAATAAATTAAACAATGGAAATGAGTCTTGATCATCAAACCGACTCGATATATGTGAAAAAGGCATGGAGATTATAATCGAAAATAAAGACATTATGTATATCGCGATTTATAAAGGATAAGAGCATTTTGATTTAAAATCTTGGCAATGTTTAGAAAACCTTCCATTCTGAATAATTTTCCCACCTTAATTCCTATACACCAACACTTAAACTTATATATAAAGAGCAGCCCTATCTGCCAGGCTGCAATTAATAAATGTATACTAAGTCAGTATTAATTTTCTCTGAAGGAACTTCGCAGGGTTGGGAATTCTATTGAATATTCATTTCACTCAGGATTCAGTGAAAGCTTATGTATCATGTACATACACTTGTTAGCGTGCACGATGATAGGCTGAATCAAATTTAAAAAATATGTTGTAAAAAAGGAGATGGAGACACATCAACAGTTAGATTCTTTAGATTTATAAGGGGTTATTTTACTGATCACCACTTTATGAGGGGAAAACAAGAGTATTTTCGTGCACCTCTTACTGCTTTCATATCGAAAAAACTATATCAATATGATAAAATATCTTTTTCTGATCAATATCTGAACATCAATATATAATTTCAATCGATAAAACGTGAAGCAATAAAATCTAGTAATCAAACTAAGTTGCCTTTAATTATGTCAAACATACCTCAATTGCTGATTGACATTTTTCTTTCTAATTATTAGTCCATTATGAAAACACTGAATTGACGACGGGTTTTTTTTCCGTTATTTCCTGATCATGACAAGTAGCACGGTGGGTGTGACCGGTTGGCAGGGGATCCCCACTATTCCATGACACCTGATCCCACCTCTGATGTTTCGGAGGTCCGTGTTTGCTCCGCTCTTATTTTGTATTGTTTTATGGACTTTGAGATTGAATACTGTTTGTCATCTCCATATCCTTCTTAATACAATTCATAATATATGTATAAATGAGGCGTTCTAACACTTTATATGTTGATAAGATGACAAACTATCAGGCTATATACAAAGTTACAACACAACAAGTGCAAAGCTATTTTCGCTTCCGTAGTTTTCTGATATGGACCTGACTATGCTTGGCTGAAGTCATTCACTAAAATGACGCCAAAGCAAGTCTTATTCCGGATTTTGTCACGATCAGTATCTAATGACGTAGGAGAAATAACGAAACAAAATGAAATTTCTAAGAAAGTTGTGTGTACATTTAGAACAATATATAAAATTGCACTTCTTTTGTAAAAAGAGTCATTGGTATTTATATGTCTGTTATTCTAACCTAATGTCTTACTCAAAAAATATATGTATAAAAAAAGTTGTAATTATTTTCGTCATCAGATCAACAAAAAATAAAAACACTTTATAAGTTTCATTTTTTTAAACTTAAAATTTGTTGTTTTTTTTTCAGCGCAGAACATAGATACTATAATAAAAGCTTCATTTACATTTCAAAGACAAAAAAAATCAAACGTGTCTTTATTTTTTAAAGCACTTTTTGGATGCAGGAATAAAGTTAATAAATCACATAGAAAAAAAAATCTAGTGCATGTTGGCATGTAAAGAGTAGACACGGTAACAAATTTCTAGTATACATGTATATTTATGTAAGTAACGATCGAATGTATTTTATGCATACTTTCTGAATAAAAAACAGAATTTACTATGAATATAAAGAAGAACTCTTCTAAATATATGAAATATTTTTGTTAAAAGACAATTCAAGGTGTTCAAAATGAGTACAAATCGACGGAATTTTCTTTTCACTCTTTTTCAATATTCCTGACTGAGAAATCAATATATTTTCCTTTGAATCGTTGCACAGTCCAAATGGTTTAGCTATATTTGAGTCTATGTAACCGAGGAACACTCCATATTTGTCTATAATATGAATGCAGTCATTGTTATAATCAGCTACTATAAGTTGGTTTATACTGTTTGAAGTGATTCCTTTTGGATTGAATTGACGGTTGTGTCTTACCGGATAATGTCCAGTATACCTGAATTTTAGCTTTCCTTCTTGGTTAACAACCACTACTGCTCTAGCTCCGCTATCTATCACACAAATACCTAGATACACGTTCTCACAAATACTACTATTGTCACCAAGGGAATAAAGAGGATTTACGCTGGTCTCATTTTATTTTATTTTTAGAAATTTACTTTGTATATTTTAAACAAGACCAGGTTGTTTTATATATTATAATATCACTTTCAAGATTAGGCTCTATCAATAAATTCGTAAACTTAATTATATTCCCACTCTTTGCCTCTTTTTCACACTTCTTGGACCCAGCTTTTCAGGATTGTCTTACGAAGCAGAAATAGTCTCCAATAGGATCGGGTCCACGTTAAAGTCAAAAACATACCCAAACCGTGTGAGATACTTGTATTATATTCACATTCATTTCAAAAGCATTTTTTATTTTCAAATTTTTGGTTATCTTTTTTTCTTATCTCATAGATAAGACAGTCATGAAGGTTTATATATTATCTTTTTTCGGTTATATTTGACCGATTATTTTGCTGTTGAAATATTGAGATCCGTAGCAAGCAATTTTTCAAAAATAGTACAAATTATATAAATGAAATAGTATCAATTTTTGATTAATGTTTGCCGTTATCTTTACAAAATTAGACGAAGAAAAACTTGTCAATCTCTGTGCCACACAAAGCGATACTTTTTTTTTTAAAATTTCTATCTTATTGATCTACATTTGTGAAATTAGAATCTTGACGTTAAGAAATATATATATATTGAAAAAGAAAAAATAAATTGTAACTTGAATTTTAACAATTTAAAATGAAAAACTTTGTCTGTGTTCTATTTCTCGACATGAATAATAAAATTTGAACAAAACTAGTTCATACATGGTGAAATTGACACTCTAAGATAACCTTTGATATGACTGCCGATAAAAACAATCTCTTGACTCTACAACGTAAATATCCAGCGATTATTGATAAAAAGCACGAAGCAAGTATAATTAATGATAGTATATTTTGTATAAAACTATGAGACTTTATAACTATGAAAAAATAAATAAATTGAAAACACATGATAAAAATAATTCAAAATCAAATGCCTGTTAAGTGTAACGGTTCGCAAATAATTCAGGTTGTTAAGTTTCCATATAAAAGGAACTTGTCATGTAGGTTGAGTACCGTGGAATCATCATTGTTCGTGGGGACCAAAGTTCGTGGCCTTCGTGGGTAACCCTGGCCCACGAATTTACGTCCCCACGAATGTATATATAAACATCTGTTTTACCTTATTACAGCTGACGTAAATATAGTTCATAATGAGGACCTAGCTTAGATCACTTATTTTAAAAGGTCCTAAATATAGGGAACCCCGATCCTTCAACTGGCGTCGGAATTTCATAAATATTATTTTGGATTCTGTTGAAAATTACGCCAGAAGATGGGCCAGATATGAAAAAAAAGACCTTGACACATTGTCCTATGCTCGGCACTTACGGCCTTTGAGCAGGGAGGGATCTTCATCGTGCCACACATGCTGTGATATGGGGCCTCGGTTTATACGGTCTAATGCGAAGGACCGCCCCATTTAGTCGCCTTTTACGACAAGCAAGGGGATATTGAGGACCTATTCTAACCCGCATCCCCACGGGGCAAAACAGATTTTGAAGTTTATCAGTTTTTACTAATTTTACTTTCGTTTTCATTAAATAATTTCGATCCCGATGCAAATTAGAGAACTGATGTGTTAATGCATACATCGGATACTGCGGAAAGAGGCACAACTGATTGAGCTTGCTCGTTTGTTGCCTGCAGCTGAGAGGAAAGGATAATTTCGGTCTGTCTGTCATTCGATGCGTCTGTCTGTAGTTCTGTCTGTCTGGAACACTTTCATTTCCCTAAAATATCTCTAAAAGCCTTTGAGATTTTGCAGTGAAATTTTACACAACTCACTATGACCTATGGACGACTCCTTGATTTTGAGATCAAAAAGACAAGGTGATAAATTGAAAATTCTGTCTGACTTAAAACTTTGTTTCAGCTCAATATTTTTATACAACAACTACCTATGTCGAAAAGAAGATCCATAATTATTTTTGTGACAGTGTGTAAAAGTTTCATTTCCAGTCAATATTTAAAGAAACTTTTGAGATTTTACAACTGAATTTTATCCAAAACTCCCTATGGCCCCGCCAGCCTTTCTTGAGATGTACCCTTAGATCTGTGCATGCTATTCTTTTTTCTCTAAGTGGGAGATGCAGATTCCATTATTTAGCTTGTTTTACATTAAATGACATCATTTAGGTTGTGGCAATCATCTTTATAAATTTATAGTTTCGTTACGTTATAGTTAGAAATCTGATAAACGAATTTGTATATCCAACATTTTTATATTTTGTCTCAATACTTCTTTTCGAATTTCAAGTTAAAATTTTAAATTAGCTAGCTACGTCTAATTGAGATACTTAACAGAGTAAGAGTGAAGAAGTACCAATATATAACACAAAGATAAAGCTTAACAAAGCTTACATGTTTCATGCACATGGAACCTGTTTGCATGAATTTTCTCTATTCTCAAAGTACTAGAAAATGTACAGGGTATTTTAGTTGTCCTTTATCGATATTCTCAATTAAGGGTTTAGTATGGTTGTTACGGTATCGCAGAGACAAAGATGTCTCCATTGCCTATACACAGTAGCCCTGAATGATTCACCCTGCGACATGGCATACTCTAACAGGGGTGATAGTGAAGCTTATGAGGTCCGTGTGATTGTTACAACTGCTATAATGTCCATTACCTTCCTTCCTAAAATCGTATAAATCCGATAAAAAGCTTGGTTTATGACTTCATGGAATTATGTTTTGTGAACTTTAACTTAAATTAATAGGATACTTTCTGTTCTTTCATTCAAGAGACAAAAGGACAATAGAATCCGCATGTATCAATGTTTATATTAACAACAGCGGTAAGATTTCTATAATTGGAAGGTATAATTTAATACAACTACAAACAGCATGACCTTTTTAAAGTTAATTCATTGTTATGTATATATTAGTTCTCCCTCGTCATTACACCCGGCTGTTAATATACAAAAATATATTGCATTATAATCCATCTATTAAATATCAGCACCTGCCCTAGCTTGAACATTTTTCTTCACTCCGGGTCAGAAGACTTGGTAATAAAACCATTGAGTGGTGTGCTTGTGTTTTCAGTTTCACCACCAGTAGCTAGATAAAATTTATTGTCAATTAACCCAGCATTTATATTCAGCAAGGTAGAACTATCTGCTGTAAACTGTGCTCGGCCACATAATTTTTCCTGCATATAGCAGCAATCCCCAAACTTTGCAGAACGGATTTTACAATGATTGGCTCCATCTCGTTGGAAATCTTCAACAAAAGAGTAAACTCCGTTTATCATTTCACCATTTGTGATTGTTTTTATTGTTGCCATGTGAAACCAATTTGGCGAACAACTGTTTTTAAGATAGCAAGAAAATGCTGTCCAAAGTCCATCAAGGTTTTCGGCCTCAATTTTAAATTTAGCGGGTTCACCAACTACCCATTCGAAAGGCATCATGGTTTTACCACCTGTTCCTTCATTACCAAATCGAGAAACCTGGACTCCCTCTCCGCTGTAAATAACCTTAACTCTTTCATCCTCACAAGGGTCTACATTTGTCTCGCTGTCCCAGACTGAAAAGATCGCCATTTTCTTTCCGTCACACAGTTCTTGTATGCCGCTGTATCCATGCCTAAATGCGATGACGCAGAAATACGTCCCCTTTTGAGATTCAGTGACACAGACTTCGTTACGAACACATTTTGCGTTCTGTGGTAAATCAAACCACAAGTGAACGGTACGAGCTGCGGAATGGGACATGAATAAAGTTAACTTTTTTCTGAAAAAAAATATTTAAAATTACTTTTAATTTGATTAATGAAATACATGGATTCCGAATCAATTAAACATTATCACACACTCACACAAAGGTTTCAAAACTATCAGAAAGTTTAATTACATATAATGAGACAAAATGAAGATTATCTTAAGCTTAAATCAGAGTACATAATATTATTCTCTTCTCTGAACTTTTCATGAAAATATTGCCTTGTCTGTCCGTCTGTCTGTCTGTCTGTCTGCAAAAACTTTAAACATGCCTATAACTTTTTATTGGTAGGAGTATGACTCATATTTCACAAGTGAATTCCTCGTGAAAAGGTCTTTCGTTTGGAATCGACATGTTCGACCTCTTGATCTTGAGTTTTGACCAACTTTTGCAAAAGATTACCTAACTTTTACCTTACCCACCTTTTGGCAGTTGGTGCTAGGGCTTTCAATGATGTGTATTCATCTTGACAATTTTGTTTTAAAGTTTTAAAACTTTCCAGGTGTGTAAACCGAGTTAATCCGACTTTTAAAAAACATTAACCCTCATAATAGCTTTTGAAAGTAAGTACTAGGCTTTTAGATTTCACGTCTTGTGACAAGAAAGGACAAGATAGGGTAACAGCCGAATTTTTTATATAAAAATCAGAACACTGATAAAACTGTGATAGTTTGTAGTTAAGAAATTAAAATGATGCTTACTTTAAGACAAGCACTAATTTTGATTCAAAGGCTATATGGAAGCCACTAGAGGGTTCAGAAATAGGACATTTTCCCAAATTTCCTCAATTCTGGTGGATTTTCATCATATTTTGGGTACATTTCTCTTCGGAAAACATAGAGCACA
The DNA here is from genome assembly GCF_032062105.1 of Saccostrea cuccullata. Taxonomy (NCBI): domain Eukaryota; kingdom Metazoa; phylum Mollusca; class Bivalvia; order Ostreida; family Ostreidae; genus Saccostrea; species Saccostrea cuccullata. The sequence goes on along the minus strand of NW_026933663.1, from coordinate 512,403 downwards.
CGCTTGCCTATCTGAGATTTTTACACATATACTGCATCTGATATCAGTGTATAAAATATATAAATTTGGTAGATAGGCAAGCGTGTGCTCTATGTTTTCCGAAAGAAAATGTGCTGTAAAATTAGTGAAAATTTGCATAAAAATGAGAAATTTCGAAAATTGACCCATTTCCTGACCTCACTGTGACCTCTGAATATTCTTAATCTTAAAACCAGTACTAATTTTGTGGCAGGGGTGAAAACAGGTTTTCATGGATAAACTGTTGGATCATTCTGAAAGACACCAAAAATCGGGGGCCAAATACTGGTCTTACCCTATCTTGTCCTTTCTTTGGATACAAACAGTTTTTACCTTTTGATCTTGACCTTAGAGTTGACCTACTTATGAAAGGCTTTAACTTTCGCCATAAATTTTGAACAGTTAGTGCTAGGACATTTTATTTAATTTTGCATGAGAATGTTTGCAATGTGTCCATGAGTAAGAAAGAAATTTTCAAAAATAATTTTATTTATAGAATTATCGACTACGGGCAAATGTTTGGTCGAACATCGACCGATGATTCGCCGTTATATGTTGGACACCACCCAACCCCCCGATGACCTCAGATTCAACGGATATTTGACGATGCTCGGCCATACATGGCCGATCCGTGAAAGATGTGTTGATGATAGGCTGCCGATACAATTCAGTAGAATACCGTTGAAAATGTTACTACAACAATGACATCATTGGACTTCAATTACACAAAAACGGTGCAGACGAATTTTATAAATTTTCAGAGAATGGAAATCAAAGATAGAGGAATCATATAGTTAATTTTCATGGCATGTTTTTGAACACTTTTAAAAGCCCTCCAAACCCGCGACCTACACTAAAAACGGGTCATGATCAGTACATAATGGGGTATTTTGTGAAATAGCTGACACACACACACACACAAATTACATAGTTGTTGACGGAAATATTTTGTAGGTGTGTCTCATTTCGCTTATTTCGCAAATGTGTGGCATCATAATGGACACGGAATAGCGAATAGTGGACTTCGGACTTTAAATTTGGGGGAGCATCTCAAAGTGTAGAATTTATAAATCATTGGCATTTGATATTATGACTATCAATAAACAGCATACTTCTGCGACATTTATAAATAGGAAATGAGGAACACTTGGATCACTTTAATGTTTCAGTCATTATCTTTGGAATTATCTTTGGAATAGGAACTCGCATCGAAAATGTATCTTACTTTTCTCTCTTATTTACTTCCTTATATAAATATTCTTTACTTTTTAAATTTTATTCTTAATACTTGACTTTAAAGATGTTTCATTTAAAAATTGTTTTCTATATTCCTGTTTAAACAACCCCCTCCGAAAAAAAACAAAAGGTTATGCCCTAATCTATATCGAATTTGAAATAAATAGTGATGTACATTTGACTCTGCTGGGAACATGATGCAGATTCCTGATCTACTCAGCTTTCACAGATTTATACCGATTTCAATTACTTGGTCCAATTCATTTAAATAAGCGAAGCTCATATTTATATAAAGACGTAATATAAGAACTCAAGTAATTTTCCAAAGAAAAAATGGCCAAGCATTGAAATGGGACTTATAGAGTATTTTGCCAAAATATTTACACATGATTAACAAGACTGGACTCATAGCAATTCAGCTCCAGGCTCATAGTGCTCATGATCGCTGTACGTGCGATTTTGAAAATGCCAATCCTCATATAAAGGTAAAAATATAAAATGAGGAATAATATGCAGTATTATTTAAAACCTAAATAAAAAAGTAAAGAAGATGGGCGTATAAGGCGGGCAGATGGGCGTATAAGGCGGGCAGAATGCCTATAACGCGACAGATAAGAAGGGAAAAAAATTAATCTCAATTATATCCAAATTTTATGTCATATCTCATCTAATATTAAAGTATACTTAATGTAAAATCTCTATAATTTACAAAGATCTCACAAAAAGTGAAAATATTTGCCCGTGAAAAAGCATAGACAGACTTAAGAGAACAAAAACGATTATTTTTTCATACTTTAACAAAATTGTTCAATGTGAGTGGGTCTTCGCTCCATTTTTTTGAAAGATAATCCTAACAGTTTGCGATAAAATGTATATTTTTTGGTTTACAAAAAAATGGAGGGAAGACCCACTATACCTTAAAAATACACTTTTATGACAAAACATTCGCATCTTTCCGAGAAATACTTTAAGTCCACTAAGTCAAAGGTCATATCACAAACATGATTTAAATGCCACTATAACACATTAGCCATGTAGCATAGTGGTTAGCGCGTTAGTCTCAAAGCAGGCTGATACTTCGGTATTTTATTGCTGGGGTTCGAATCCCACGAATACCATGAAATATTTTTATGAATGAATTTTTTAAAGAGATTTATTTTTTCTGATAAAAAATTTTTTTTCTCATAATTTCATAAATTTCAATAATGAGATGTAAATTTAAATACTCAGTTTACATATCAAGTGTGATTTCTCAATATCTGACACTATAGGCATTCTGCCCGCCTTATCCGCCCATCTTCTTTACAAGTTGTAGGCATTGGGTGCAGGAGAGACAACCCGCCTTTGCATCTAAATATTTGGAAGTAAAAAAATTATTTATTTATTTTAACTCGTGTTCGCAAGAATTTTAAGTTTCTGCCATTTAGATTATTACCTCACCCCCCCCCCCCCCCCCGCCCCCTCCACAAAACCACAAAACACACATATTCCTAACATAATCAATCCTGGTTCTATCTATTGTGTAAATGAGTGCGGCTCATAACTCATTCATTTGTTAATAAATTTTTCATCGTTTTAATTGTTAAATATTAAATTATTTTTACTGCCACAATGAAAAATATTCCGTGTATTGTTTATATTTTTTTTACCCGATGCAGACAGACAACCTTAAAGATGCAGTAAGTCAACCGAATTTCCTTATTGCATATACATATAAGTTTAAGTGTTGGTGTATGGGGATTGGTTTGGGAGTAGTCATTCAGAATTAATGGTTTTCTAAACATTGAAAAATGTTTGTTAATCAGAATGTACCTTCCCCTTATAAATTACGAGATACATAATATAATTACTTCCATAAATTGAATCTGTAAAATTATATATGTTTTTCATATTTCAATGTAAAGTTTCTTGTCATTTACTATCGAAAAAACGACAGGTCCCTCTATTTAGAATATCGAATTCTTCTTCTCGCATAAAAACGTACTACGCACAGTTCGTGTTTTATATTCTAAAATTGTAAATTAAATACATTTTTGAACATAGGTGATGCATGTGTCTTACTTCAATTTATATTTTATGCAGCCAACATTTACTTGAGGAATTGATCAAGTTTAAAATGGTATCGTTTTTGTTTGATTTTTTTTTTCCGACGGTTAGCTTTCAAAATATTTGCGGCTATCGTCTCCATCAATTAGACGCATGCCTTTTCACATATATCAAAGCGATCTGATGATCAAGACTCATTTTCATTGTTTACTTTATATATTTTCCGGGCGACAATTGATGGTTACATCAATTTTTTTCTTGTTATTTACTGTCTATTGTTTATTGTAATTACATGATACCACACTTCACAATTTTTTGTCTTTATATAAAATTCAGATAAAAAGAAAATCCAAGTAAATTTTCACTTTGCAATAGCATTTAAGTAGCTTATTGTTGTCCCTGATATAATTTTTAAAAAATTATTTTTCACATATATTTTAGCTTAAGATAAATCGTTTTATGGTGGATTCAGGCAAGAAAAATTACATCTTGACATATTAAGAGAATGTTTAAATAAAAATGATTTCCTTATCACTTTTCGGGCTTCTCAAATGAATCTTGCATGAATTACTAGTTAATATTTGGTTTGAGAAAATAATTGTTTCTGAAAAAAAACTGAATAAATGTCGCCCGCCCTGGTGTCATAGAAAAGTGAAATGTAAAACAAACAAATACTCATAATACTATACACCACTGCTGATGAATCCATAATATATTATAATTAAATAATTAATAATTATTAATTGAATCAATGAGATAAAATAATATGCACTGGTAAATATTTAATACATTATACAACTATTAACTATCGTAATAAAATTACAGAACAAGATTATTTTAACTCTGAAAACGTTTACGTTGTTGAAAAACATGACGTCATTATGAACCTGTTAAAGTATCTTAGATAAAAATGAAGAAAAAAACCTTCTTAGAGTAGACGTAAGACCAAAAAAAAAATACATGTTAGACAAATTCTCACCTTACTCTATTATAATTCACGAAGAACCCAAAATGTGTAAAAATTGCCATAAGGACCCTTTTCTTATGGGCGCAATTATATATGATTCACATTTCTTCATGCAGAGCCTTAAACATCCCTTATATAATAGGTATACCCTTCAATCTCAATGCCTACTTTATTTGAGGTATCAAAACTACCATGCCACAAAAAAGGAAAGAAAAAAAAGCTTACAATGACTGTATACTTTTCGTATTGGGACAAAATTTATTTTGTAGACAATATTGACGCCGTTTTTCTCACTTTCAAATAATCTAAAACTAAAAAAAAATATTTATCACATTGATCGGAAGTTGTACCTTTAGTTTGCAAATTAGAAAGAAATTGAATGAAATATAGCCTATGTACAATTTATTTTCTGATATTGTAGTTATTTATAGTTCATATTTAATACTTTTCAATTGAATTATGCATACTTATATATAAGTTATTTCGAGATAGTTCGATGTTCACAAATAAATTCATTGCAAACTTTCTAATTAAACCAACCAAAATAGGACTTTACAAAATTCTTCAATTAAATTTTTTCATAGTTATCAGAGGCCTAAACAATTTCAGATGATTGTTATAAATTTATATTTTTTAATTTTTAAACTGCTCCCTTAGAAAAGTCCGCCTTTAAATGTCTGAAGTCCGAAATCTGTTGTTCGCTGTACGCTATTTCGCAAATTTCCACTTAGGAAATGTAAACTTGACCTGTTTTTATCAAGCTCGTGTCTTGTTTAATTATGTCCTATGCAATATTGAGCTCAGCTTCACCAATCGATATTTTTACAGCTAATCAATAACATGACGATCTTGTATTTCAATGTAAGTTTTCAAATATTGAATGATAGGATTTTTTGCAAATTAATTTTTTTGTTGTTTAAATTGTCTTAAAAACTACGTAATTTTCCGTCTCCAGATGCAATGTGACAAAAGAATATTGCTTTTTCGAATTTTAAACCCTATTAATACTCTAAAATATTTTAAAAGCCACATGTTCGCTGATTCATTTTTATCTATGCTGAAAAAATCCTTAAATGGGCTCAGAAACATTGAGAAGCAAAACTCCACTTAGACACTCTGGAGTATAGTACTTGTCACTCAATATCTCAAAAATAAATATAGAAACCTATTGATATATCTGCTTTAAGGTATGTGGGACATTTTAAATTAGAGATATAGAAAATATGAAAAAAATTGAACGACAGGTAAAGGTCCTTCTTTCCCTGAACACCTTATTTCAATCTGCATATAAAGAATGAAAAAGTAAGTTTAAACTAAACATGTTTAAATCTTTTTTTAAATATCATTTATATCCGAATAATTTTAATAATTTTGTTTTGGATAACACTATTCTCTTATTTCAAGTCAAAATATTAAATATTCAAAATAAAGACGAGATTAAACGTTTGACATTTACCCTTGGATAGAAGCAGAATTCACATGTGTATGAAAGAGGCTGGTGCGGGTTATTAATTAATGAAGATTAATTTGAGATTTTTTGAGAAAATCTGTAAGAGGCTTGTCCTCTCTTACTGAATCTTGCCTCGGAAAAATGTATAATGTTTGTTTTCTAACAGATGTCGATATGGAACGGAAAATACTCTCAGATTGCAGTTTTTTGTGAAATATTTTGTACCAGAGTAATAGTTTAACTTTTCCCAAGCACATTTTGAGTTTAAAAAGATGCAATGAATTTACTTACATGACAAAAAGTTATTATTAATTGCGTTAATAATAAGCGGTATCGAAACGATTTATATGAAACACTTAAAAAACAAGGTAATAATGACAGTCACGTGATGAACGAGTTCGTAAATGATATGGCAACAACTTAACAATTTAGTTCAAATACTTGATATACGATGCGTAAATGTACTTTAATGAGGTTTGACCATTAAGTCACTATTAAGCTCAGCTTAAAGGTGGCTTAATGGTAGCTTAATGAGGTTTGAACATTAAGCACCAGTAAGTTGCAGCTTAATGGTGGATTAAAGAAATTAATTTATCTAAGCCACAATTAAGTCATCATTAAGCTACCATTAATGCCTAGGTCACATTTCCGTGCCGGTAGCCGTAGACCGGTGGTAATCCGTGGTGTTTACGATGCCCCAACATCGGTCCACATCGGTCTAGAAATCCTTAAAGTATCAGTCACATTATTCGGCGATGGGTAAACGATGAACGACCAATACGTTTTGTATGATAAAAATGGCGTGGTTGCCGGCCGGACTTACAAATGCCCAGTTGATGTAATGCTAATCATAAAACGATGTTCCAGGGTAATTGACCGATGTATATTACATCGCTCATACATTGGTGACAAATGTTCGAACATCGTTCTACTACGGGCCAATGTTTGGTCGAACATCCATCGATGATCGGCCGTTATATGTTGAACACCACTAAACCCCCCGATGACCTCAGATTCAACGGATATTGGACGATGCTCGGCCAAACATAAGCCGATCCTTGAAAGATGTGTAAATGATGGGTCGCCGATGAGGAGCGATGTGAGGCATTGTTGGATAAATAGCTGAATTTTAACTACGAATTATTTCCTACCGATGACCCCACCGATTCGCAAAATGGCCTCAGTGACCGTCCGATCACTAGTGGTGCCCGTCCGGCAACCACGCCATTTTCATCCAAAAAGGCATCGGTTTCTCATCGTATACCCCATCGCTTGATAATGTGACTGATACTTAAGCAATTGCTTAAAGGTCGAGATTTTTTACCGTACGGTTTTTCAGGTAAAAGTAGGGACTTAATTTTACATGCGTGGCACCCCGAGGCATCGACAGTCGTCCAGACCGTGAGAAGCGCTAATCACTATATACAAACAGTTACAGTATACACAAACAGTATACACAGGAAGTCCATGAGTATTACCTGTAAAGCTTATTGGCCTACTGTTCATCATAAAATCTGCAGATCTCGACAGTTTAAATTAAAAATATGAATAATAATTAATGATATTTGTAAAATTGTACCATTCCTTAATTTCAGGCAAACATGTGTATGCAATATCAAGCAAGAAGAAATCTCACATGCGGACTTTAAAACAAATCTTTGGTATGTTGTGGGGTCACAGCAGCAATGACTTGATTTCGTTGATAAAAAATAATCAATATGAAAAACTGGTTTAATTTCAAAAGTAAAATACTCATCCTTGTCTGTCCCTATCAAAATCTTAAAAACTATTCATAATGATCGTAACTACAGAGCTTCCATCACTGTCAAATAGTAACAGTTACTTCCCGTTTGTTTAAACAGTCGCGTGGTCCTATTTTTAGCAAATGTACATTCTGTATACTATTGTGAAAAAATCCCTAACGATGATTTTGTAAAGTTAAAATTACATACAAGTACGTATGTATTTTAAGTAAATTTAGATTATAATTAAACAATTAAAACAAAATATATAATTATTGCTAACTTAGGCCTATGTATTATTTTTAAAACTATTTTTAACACCTGTGACCTTGAACGAAAATAACAACCCACAAAGCAAGAAATGGTCGGCTATTAAAAGGAAAAGAAAAGTAAGAAATTCTAAATATTTTAACACTTGTCCAGGCGAAGTTGTTACTTACCAGATATTGTGTTTTCATCCTTATTATACATTACATGCAAAACGTGTTATCAGCTTATCTTTTCACCTTTATTTATATCGTAATTTTTCGCCGCGTCACATAACAAGAATCATTCTTTATTTTTACGAGTGAAAACATGACTTCATTCCCCTTTGTACTTTTCATTAGAAAAAATATACACAATCTTCATTTATTTTATTGAAACACTATGAGATAATTTTCATTTATTTATTATATGTTTGCAATACAGATATTTATAATTGTTTGCATCGAAGCGGCTTTCTTCTTGCGATGGCAATTTAGCGGTAAACGTCAGAAGACCGAAAGTTAATTTGATGGTGACCATGCGTGTCAAACAAGGTGAAAGAGATATACACAGGGACTAGTAGCTAACTGTCAATCAATTTCAAGTACCCAGTGATGGACCTTAATTTATTTGATTGACGGGAGAATACAGAATATATTTTAAATGAAATAAACAATTCACAACATTTTTAGGTTTTATTTTTTTTCATTATGGTCCCGTAACCGTTTACTGTTACATTTGTATTTCGTCTCCTCGATCCAACCTTTTCTTAAAAATTCCCGTTAAACAGAAAAAAAAACTCTGGACTAAATAAATGAAACTTTTATCCTCTGAAGTCAAAAATAAAATGATTCATAATCCAAACAAAGGTTGAATACACTGGGGACGTTTCAGTATATGAAGATAAATCATTTACTAATCAAATGCCTTTCACAAGATTAACAACAAAACAGTTTTTAATTAGCCTACCTTATTCCATAAATTGGTTGGAATTAACCTCTGAAAAATATCTTTTATATGGTATGGAAGAGACAGTATAATTTCAAATTCCATATTAATTCTACGCAATATTTATAAACATACTTATAAAAACTATAAATAAATCTAAAGTTGTGATGAAGCTCTCCCAAAAGTGATCTTTTCTGACTCAGTTTTCTGATAATTTTCTCTCTTTTTAACACATCGGGTACATTCTATTAAAAAAAAACTTCCTTAGACCTACAACTCAGGTTAAAAGTTGCTTAATATCTGGTGGATATATTTTCCTAGTAATACTAGTAAGATATTCGTACTGAAATAAATATACTTTAACCTTAAGCTTCTTTTGAAAAGAGAAATAACATCACTGAACAGAAAATATTCTAAATACATTGTATACACTGACATTCATGGCCAAATGATAGTACTTCTTTTAACAGGTGGATTTTACGAAGTCTTTTCCCTTTAATATCTCATTTTCTCTTAAAATCATACAGACATTAAAATAGAAAATTAGCTCCTCTTTTAAGTCTTTTCACTTTAATATCTCATTTTCTCTTAAAACCATACAGACATTAAAATTAGAAAATTAGCTCCTCTTTTAAGCGACTGCAAGACTTAGTGTTTAAATCGTTCTAATTTCATATCATATTGATAAACATTGATATCTATGGTTAGATTAAAATGAACGTCAATTATTCAATCTATGTAATTTTAAAATGCTTCCACAGCTGGGTAAAAAATTTGACGTTTTATTAGACCTTTCTGAGAAATTCAAAGAACATTGAAGCATATTGAGAGGTATATTATGATGAAAATTTTTCATGAAAAGATTTAATTTCCATTGGCAAGCTTCATTTTGATACTTTTTGAATTAAATTATGAATTAAAGAGTTGTCCATCCAGGCTGCAGATCGGAGTCCCTTAAGTGATTATTATTAATGATGATGTTTAGCTCACCTGAGCCAAAGGCTTAAGTGAGATGTCCTGAAATTTGTCCGTTGTCTGTCGTCGTTAACGTTGTCATTGGCGTCGTTGTTGTCGTAAACTTTTCACATTTTAATTTTATTTTCAAGAACCACTGGACCAATTTCAACGAAACTGGCTACAAAGTATCCTTTGGTAAAGGGGATTCAAGTTTGTTCAAATGAAGACCTCGCCCTCTTCTAATGGGAGATAATTATGAATAAGTGAAAAATCAATGGCATTTTGAGAAATTCTTCTTCCTAAGAACCACTAGGCCAGGAAAGATGAAACTCATGTAGAAGTGGTAGTGAAGATTCAATTTTATTCAAATTATGATCCCCCGGGCAAGGGTGGGGACAAAATGGCCAATCTATGTTTACATAGGAATATATTTGGAAAATCTTTAAAATTCCTTTTCTCAAGAACCATTGGAACAGGAAAAATGAAACTCATGTTAAATCATCTTCAGATAATGTACATTCAAGTTTTTTTCAAATCATGACCCCCTGGGATGGGGTGGGGCTACAGTGGCCGATCAAAGTTTAACATAGTAATATATAAGAAAAATCTTTAAAAATCTTCTTCTCAAGAACCATTGGGACAGTAAAGATGAAACTAATGTTGAATCATTCTCAGGTAGTGTTCATTCAAGTTTGTTCAAATCATAACCCCAGGGGGTATGGTGGGGTCAAAATGGCTGATCAAAGTTTTACATAAAAATATTTAGGAAATATTTTTAAAAATCACAAGAAAGATGAAACTCATATTGAAGCATCCTCAGGTAGTGTACATTGAAGTTTGTTCAAATATCCATTGTAACAGCAATTTCTCTTTAGCAACACTTCATAGAATTATAATTTTAGCATATTCATGTACAATTGTTTAATATTAATCACTCATTTTATTAAAGAAATAATCAGATTTAAGAAATGCAATTAGCATCATTTTTTTTTAATAATCCCATGGCAACGATTTTGAACACCAATATACTGTAGACGTCTTTAATTTCACGTGTCTAAAATTTCACGGTTTGTTAGAAAGTCACCTTTCACGGTGGTTTTAATTTCACGGAGAATTGTTTGTAAATATTCAGGTACTTAGACTGTTTCTAGGTAGAAATGACGTGAAATAATAATAAGGATGGTTAAAAGTTCGCGGAAAATTCTTAAATCGTGAACATAGTGAAATTAAAAACACCGTAATGTTTTCCACTTCTACAGTGATTTATAAAGAGTTGTTAACACATCAACAGTTTCGGTATACAGAATCAAGTTCACGAGACACTGGCTTTTGAATAATTGCCAGTAGAAAATATATAAACATGTCAATGCATAATTTGTGCAATCAAGCTTTAAAAGCTTTAATCAAAAATGTTGCCATGGATACAGCTGCAAACATTTATGTGTTTAAAAAAATTGACTGTACTTTAAATCGTTTAACCTGTGTTGAGTTCTCCCGAGAATGAAAAAAATGTCAGTCATCTACATTATCTTGTACATGTACAATTGTTATATATTCTTTATCCATTGTTTTAAAATTTAATCAGGCAAATTAGAAAATGCAATAAGCATCTTTTAACTTTTTTTACTTGTTTAAGAGGTGTGTGCAAGCCAAATCGGATTAAGTCTGGTGTAAAATAAGATATACCAAGAATGCGCCTAATACTCTACCAAACCAGCCCAAAGTAAGTCAAAGTATGAAAGCACTCATAACCTACAGTTAGAGACCAAAATTAGTAAATATAAAAGTTTATTTTGTTTTAATTAGGAAGAAATTAATCATGTTAGAATGGCGCAACTACATGTACAGTATTCACGAGAGGACAAATGCATTTACAATGATGTCAGTTCGATTTATTGATAATATGGTTACAACCATTTGTTTCGCTTTTTTTTGTCATCCAAAATTCTTGAAAATTTTATTTTTCATATGGTGGTCTTCCTGCGTCTACCATTCCTCTGTCACGCAAAGTTGAAATAAGAATATTTACGTTTGCAAATGTTTTCCTTTATCTAACACTACTGAAGGCAAGCGTTTTTATAACTGTATAAATACAGGTATGGGGTCAAGAGGTCATAGATGTGCGTTTGGATAAACGTTCGACGTAATTTCTCTGTGACGTCATAAAGAGTCGACGCGCGTTTGGTGGATTACATACATGCCGTTGGGTTTGAATAATTTAGACATTTCACACGTTAAAAGTAACAATCAGGCAAATATAAAGTATGAATAAGTCACAAATGTAAATATAAGTAATAAGGTATCATTTTTTGAGTTTTATTGAGATGTAAAACGGGTTGGCACATGATCAAATCTTCCATAAAGCCCTTCGGGCTTCATGGGATTTGATCACGTGACCAACCCGTTTTACATCTCAATAAAACTCAAAAAATGATACCTTATTTCTTAATTGATTTTAGATTAAATGCGACCATAACAACATCGAGACAAGAATTGAAATTAAGTAATAGTCATTAGGTTATATAATTAACTAATTTTATTTGTTGCATAGCATCGTCTGAATAATGAAAAAATGCAATTTAACCCCACTCCAGCAAATCGGGGAAAACTGTTCTGTTTATAGCTCGGGTTTCCTCATAAATATCATTCCATCATAAATATCATATCATAACATCTATCTGCTGGCGATAGATGCGTTTATTACCATAATTATATTCAATTTTTCAAGGAATAAGACCTGATAATTTGTTGGTTTCTTTAAAACTAAAGAAAAAATTTTAAAATGTCCCAAACATATGTGTTTAAGGCGGGTATCTTTTCTACGGCGATAGAAGTTATTTTCAAATGGGGCTCTGCAAGGAGGATGCTTAGCTTTTATTCTGAAAATGTTAAACAATATGCCGTGCATGAAAAAGCAAATTGTAGTTACATTTACATGTACTACATTCGAAAAGTTGGTACATATGTCTATTTTGTTTTGCAGTTATTTTTAATGAAAACAGATATAAATATTCAGAGATAGGCTTAGTTGAAACAACATTCTTTCTATACTTTAGAAAAGCAAACCTCTTTGGCATTAGCGCAAACATATCCTTATTCTGGAAATTGTTACCGCAAACATTTTATTTTTAATCACCACATGAGTTGATCACGTGACGCCTTGCAATCCTTATCTTTACATTTTACATGTCTAAAAGCATCAAAATTATACTAAATATTTGATTTTCTGTAGGTCAAAAATCAAGTAGACTAACGGTGTTATCCTTCAAATGCTCTATGGAAAACAATCCATTTGTCAAATATTATAAACATGCATCTCGAATGTCAAAAGGAAATACCGTTATCAATGTGATTTTTTTTTTTTTACAAAAATTAGGTTACGTTTAAGGATAACGAGGTCGGAGGCTAGTAATCCTTAAAAAGTTAAATTCTATAATGAATCGATTTCGACTTCGTTTATTAAGATTTTCCCGAACTTTTCGTAGTCCTCTGGCTTTTCTCTTAATTCCATGACACTCGGACCTCGAAAGTTACCCACTACGTGTCATTTTTGCATCACTTCCGTATTTTCTAGTTTGACATTTCTCAATCTTGAAGCATTTTTCTCATTTGCTTCTGAATACTCGGATTATTGGAGAATGTATGGGCAATTAAATAGCACGATTAAAGACAAAAATATCTACCGTAATAAAATCTTACGACACATTTTGGTGACATGTAGTAGGTACCATGTATATAATATTTTAGGCCCGATCTATTCAAGAGGAGTCCAATGTAAAGAAAAACGAGGTGACTTACCTTCTCTATTTTATAATATCAAGGGTATGATTTCTCAGTAAATCGTAAAATCTATATTATATTTTTTTGAATTTTCATATTGAATACATTGTAAAAAAAGTACTAGAAACATAATATATGAGAAAAAAGGAAAAGAAATATTTTGACCAGGGGTGTACAGGGTGGGGATGGGGTGTTAAATAAGCTAAAATTGGCTGAGTGTGTTTCCAAGGTTGAAGTTAATTTTTTTCTGATGTCAACGCACGACGATCGCTGCACGACGACGAACAGAACCGCAAATAGGAAATGTTAATGCAGATGATATAAAACATACTGGAGGGCTTGTTATATCATAATACTGTACAACATAATATTATTTCTCCATAAGCCATTCTTCGATATGAATACACCTTGATATAAACAGTTGAGAGACGCTTAAATATGAGTAAAACTATACTAAGAAATAAGACGAGTTTAAATATTATTAAAAAGTTTAACACTAAATATAATAATTTAACTTACATGGTTTCCTCGATGCTAAAATATGCGCTTATTTAGAGGCAAATTATCTACCGTTAGACTTTGAACTCTTACAAGTACTCTGTGTACAACAATTATAACCTTTAGACATATAAGGGCGATAGTAATAATATATCTCGCAAAACTCCAGTGAAATGTATTGATGGAAAGATAGTAATATAACATTGAAATATATCATTATATATGTATATATACACACACGATTTTAATTTTTTTCGTCCACATTCAATATGTATGCAGTCTTGTACATGTATCATTTCATTACCACCTTTATATGTATTGATAATTTTTTTTCGTTTCAAGACGATGATCAATCGATTGGCTTGCATGATAATTTTATGCATTTACAGCGTTTATGTAAATTATCACACAATCCACTCGATTGATCATTTTATGAAATAGAAAAAAATAAGACATTTATTCCTTAAATAAACTGAATATAAATCAGTTTATTATACTTTCATGTTAAATACTAAAATCTGATTGGTTTAGACGCAGTTAACAATCCGTTCTATTACCCTCAGCCTTAGCAACACACGTGACAACGGGTAACACAGCGGTAATGTAACATGCGTGGAAATTAAGCGCGTACGTTTCATCGTAGAATTCTCAAAACGTCAGTTGTGCGTTTGAAAGAACCGGAATAAAGTTGACGTCAATGAAAGCTTGCGTCCGATGAAGCTAACTTGAGAACAACAAACGACAGACGAAACATGCTTGCAAGTGCAGAAATAACAAAACTTTAGATGAAAAAGGATTCTCATTAGAGTAGCAAATAAACAATAAAGAGGTCAGTAATTTTTTTTCGAAGTAGCGTGGAGTTTGAAAGCTTTCTAAACGTGAACGTAAAGACGATCGACAATTTTTTTTTCTGACATCCTAAATCAAGAAGACATTCAATATAATAAATAGTGCCTGTTTTGGAGGGTAGCAGTTGAAATTGACACCCCAAGGAAAACCATTGTCCCTCCAAAAAAAGCACTATTTATTTTATTATACATAATGTCTTCTAAACCAATCAGATTTTAGTATTTAAGATGAAAGTATAATAGACTGATTTATATGCGTTTGTTTAAGGAATAACTGTCTTATTTTTTTTCTATTTATAAAATGATCAATCGAGTGGATTGTGTGATTGTGGTATGATTTGAATAAACGCTACTAATGCATAAAATTATCATGCAAGCCAATCGATTGATCATCGTCTTGAAACGAAAAAAGGTTATTCCTTACATTTACATGTTCTTTATTCCATCAATCCACGTGCTATACAAGCCCCGCGTCTGTCTCTACAGTGTATTTGTCCGACCCCACACGGGATTTGTTCTGACCGCGCCTATCGACGAACTAGTACATATAGGCAGAAATAAAGTATTTTAACTATATGTAGTTTTATCTTGGACAATGACAACTGGAAATGTAAATATAACGTTGTACGTTGCAAATAAAAGTCCCGTTGTAACATAACTTACTTAGAAAGGATACAGGTTCAAAAATTTTGCCAATATCATACAAAAATGAAGAAAAAGTTCACTCGTACCTACTATATTCATAACCTTGACATAAAGTAAACTAGAACAGCATCATCCATTTGCCCTTTGATATAACGATTAGTTATTATCAAATGTTTTAGTTGTAACGTCAGAGGATATCTTAATATCAGTAAATATTTAAAAGGTTATCTTCGAGTGTCACGTTATTCAACAAGATTTGTACAGATCGATTATTCATGTCAAGAAATGGTACATGAAGAGTGGAATTTGATTTTGAAATGGATCTGCTGAAATAAATTTACAATGTACACAGATTATTTTAAATACTTTTTTTTAAATGTAAATTTTTATTTTGCTAGGGGAAAAAATGCACCTTGGAATTTAAAAAAAAAATTTGAATATCGGGGAAACTTGAGGTTTGTTGTATACATCATTTAAAGCAATTTGTGACTTCACTTTTTTGTTTTAGGGCTCCATTTTCAGGAATGGAGACGCCCTGCTAATATAATTGTTATTTAAAATCAAAGCATGGTATGTCACTGGTCAATAGATATACAGAGACCTTGAACGAATTTTCTAGGCCAAGGGTCAAGGTCAAAAATAGCCTTTTCTCTGTAAATGTCTTGTCCAGAGCATGTGTTTTCTCTCCTTGGCACAATCAGTGCACTTGAATAAAGGATGTGAACTGACCTTGAACAATGCGTCAAAATTTAAGTTACAATCATAGCAGAATAATATGAAAGAATATGAAAGAATATGAAAGAATTTTGTCTGAAGCATATCTTCTCTCCGAACTCTGCTTGATATTAATGCAAAAACTCGGTCTGGAAATAACGAGGCGCAATTGATAACCAGGGTGATTTCAATAGATTTTTGGAAAACCTGGCAAATGACTAATGTCAAGTAAATGCAGGTTCCATTTTTATTGAAAAAAACAGCCGTAAATGATATCAAACTACTAAAAAGCCAATGATTTATCAATTAAAATGTCACTTGAATTAGAATTTCAAATATAAGTGATCTTTATACAGTACATAGTAAAACCATAGTTTTATCTTTTTTTTTGGAATTGTCGCTGTTTTTTTAAATATTTAACAATTAAAGAATAAAGTTCTATTAAATGACTTTTTATGTGTATACATTAGTTCTAAAATCTTAAGTGAATGAGAGAAGGTAAACGAAAGTTGTAACATGTACATGTTTTTTGATAAACCTCCTAAATCGACAAAAAAGTATTGAAAGGCATGTTTAACTGTGGAAGAAACCATCAGCGCATAACTAGCTTCAGGCACTTTTCCAAATTGTAGAAATATTAACTAAACGATTTTAAAGCTTATAATTTATGGTGAAGCGGATTTAGTGTAATTTTTGAGAGTCTTTAAAGTCTGCGCCTGTCATTCAGATACGATATTTAGTGAATTGCTAGTGCGGCTTTATATCAGGTTTATACATTTAATTAGACTATAAAACATTGATTAATCTCAAACATTCAAGAATATGTCTCCATTCTGTGAAGAAAAACTGTGTATCAAACTAGTCAATGACGCCACCTCCGTGCAGTCAGTGAAGCGGCGGGATCAATGCAGCTTTATTTCCAATAGCTATATTCCATATGAATGAAAAAATCTCGAGAAGGACATTAAACAACAAACAAAACTAATAGCTATAACATTTATGTATTTGCTTTGATATGATGAAAATAATAATAGATGGCTGGCTACAAAAATTATCAATAAGGATAAACAGTAAATAGTTTATAAAGATTATTGAAAATTGTTGAAAATTTTCAACTAAATATGCTTAACTGTCAACTTTGAAATAAAGATTATCAAATCATAAGTCGTTCAGTAAAATAAAATAATAGAATGTTTAGAAGATGACATTACTGGGGACATGATTTCAGAAAAATATAACATTTCTGTGAATTTTGAAAATTGAGAGCGGGGGATTGTACACGCCTTATACGCCCTCTTTCTTTTTAAAGGTATTATTTATGTCGATATTTAATATAAAGAGCGTAACCTATGATCTACAGGGCCATTTTATGCACAAAGTGAACCAACTTCGTTTAAATATTATTCACTATATGAAAGGATGATCTGATTACATAATGTTAAGTGGTCTATTTTATAACTCGCATTTGAATTTTTTTTAATTAATAGAAGCAATCACACAAAACATATAAAAAAAATATTAAGCATTACATAGCCTCATTATTTGATACGGAAAATCAAAGCTATGCAATTAAAAAATGTATACAAAGTAATATTTATAGTTAGAAAATCATATCCCTTTTATATGAGAAAGAAAGGTTAAAAGCAGTTTTTGACTTAGCAGGACTATTTCTTGAGACCTGAACCATAAAGGGGAATTTTCTGTCAATCATGTTTCTCAAGAGAAATTGTTAATCCCAATTTCATAAATTATGTAATGTTGTCATTGTTTTATTGCACGAATTTTATACATTTTTTCGTTAGGAGCACCTGATTGCAGTGCAGTTATTGAAAAACCTTGGGAATTTCCCCTGTTATACTTGTAATAATCCCGATCTGCTATAGGCCTCATAGACGGTTTCACATAGGGAATTTTGAAATTCGGATTGGAATGATTTTCCATTTTGTTAGGGGTATGCTGCTTACGAATTGGCAAATCATAGATTTTGAATTGCCAAATCTTTCTTAACGAAAACGTATGCTCTAGCACCTGCATATCTCCAGGCTCTATCCCCTGCCACCATAGCAATAATATCGAACCATTTCCCTAAGCCAGGGGGATATTCAGTCAGCTCTTCAATTTGCCGGACAAGAACCAATGATTTTTTTCTCGTCAAGAACAGCAAAATCTTTATCTGTAATAACTAAATCCATTGTTTGTACAGAGGCAATGTTTCCAATTACAGCTCATGAGTTTCCACCGATAGCGAAACCAATGGCACCACCCGCCATTACCACCAGTCTGCGAGATTAAGATTTCATAGTGTTATCTACATCCATTTTGTCTCTTATAGCGTAATGAAGGAAGCCTTTTACATGACCAATCAGAGGAATCAATTCAAAGACATTGATGATAAAGTAAAGAAATTCGATTTGAGTCTCGACCGCAGCTTGTTTATCGCCAAAATAAATTCAAACAAGGATCTTCCTTGGGAGATTACCGGACACTGCTTGGAAATTTTTTTTGAGTTATTTTTGCTCCTTTGATATCGCCAAATATAGCCTGTATAGCAGATTTTGCCTGAGAAAGTATAGGCATCCAATCAACCATCTACAAAAAGAATTGACATAGTCATTTTACATTTTAGGCATCTATAGACATGATAGATTAGTTGAACAAATAGAAATACTAAAAAAGAAAACAAGGTGTAAAAACTTGGTTAAGGATGTTCTTTACAGCTAAATAAAATTATATTTTATCATTCAAAAATTAAATTCTATAGAATACTTTTCTGTAGATTCAAAGTGCAATATGCAATAAATATTTATATGATTAAGTTCAGCTTTAAGTAATAGAAGCATTTGTAAATCTTTGGACATTTTATCAATAAGATTTAACAGTTATTACCTGGTAAGTGTACAGAGGAGTGTAACAAAAAATAATAAAAATGCATATTTAACATTTATATATATATATATATATGCTAAATGTACTTGCGGGCAATCTAAAATGATTTATATTTTCTTGGTCTCAGTCGAAATCCTTTTTTTCTCGTTCTTATTTGAAATGCTGCACCCCCTTCAGTCTTTCCTATTCCAGTAAATTCATCTTTGAAGCAGGCATATTTTCCAAAACCTGGATGATTTGGAACTTTCATTCCATCAATCCGTTCTCCAGGAACTTTTCCCATCCCCGATTTATAAGCCAAGCAATTTTCACATCGTTTAACGACTCGAAAGCTTTTGGTTCGATTGTCGTATCGAACACTTGAAGCGCGTGTATGTTTGGCATTACCCTTTAAATTACTCTTATAGTATTTATGATATGCATACTGTTCAGAGCAGGTGTTTGGACTGCGCTTCATAGGCGGTTCCGCGTGTGGAACTTTTTAAAGTAAATTTATTGGTTCTTCTGGACTGAAACAACTGTCCATGATTTTAGCATTGCCTGCATTTTTTTAAAGCAATAGTCATTAACTTGTTTATTGTGACCTACGAATGCATCATTATTCTCTAGATCCCGTACGATGGATGTAACATGAGGTTTGTTTTCAGGAACCCCATATTTCTTTCTTACATCTTTCATTTTATCTGCAGCTTCAATCATATCTTTTGTAGCAGGCCTTCCTATTTCTTCGACTAACAAATTTCTTTGTGCTTCAAACTCATTTCGAATGGCCCTCTTTTTTAAACACTTCTTCGCTGAAGCGCAGAATTCCCCATCTGTATCAGCTTGTACCCACCAACCCCATCTCCTACTACCATAGATACGGTGTCAAACCATTTCCCAGGATCAGACGAATTTTCTAAGAGCTCTCTAAATATCAGCTGGCTGAACATAGCCATGTGGTCTGTATTCACCATGAATGATAGAACCCGCTCCTGTTATCACCAAATCCATTGCATCCCCACCTGCAACACCATCAAGGACAGCCCCAGGAGGACCAGCAGTAAGGAAGCCACCAACCCCATCGACCATAACCCCTGCTAAACGAGATGCAGATTTCATAGCATTATCGCCGCATTCATTGTCTCCTAAAGTGTAATATATGGCACCTTTTACGTGGCCAACCAGAGGAGTAGCATCGAATGCACCATTAATGACTTGTAGAAACTCACGCTGTGTCTCTAGTGCAGCTTTTCTATCGCCTTCTATAAGTTCTTTAATAGATCTTATCTGGGATACTACCGGACACTGCCTCATAAAGTTTTCCTGGGTCCGTTTTGCTCCTTCATTATCGCCACATAGAACCTGTACAGCTGACTTTGTCAGAGAAAGGATGGGTATCCAATCAACCATCTACGAAAGAGAGAACATAGACTTTATAAAGGTATTCCTAAATACAATGTATAAAAAGAAATAAAAAAATTTATACATATTCATGTTGCGAAATTATCAGTCTGCGAGCAGAGCTTTGACGCTGATGAGATAAACGAGAGTAAAGATAAGGGTATCGTATGCTGTTGTAGAGATAAATGATCGTAAAGGACAATGGAAATAAACAATTTCCCTGTGCATTTTCTCTAAAATTGGGTGGGTTAATAAGTGGGATTTTTTTCCCCAGAAAAATTCAAAATCAATGCTGATTTTTCAAAATATAATTTTAAGAATGCGGAAATTTTTACCTATAGGTGAAGAAAAGTTTTGAGCCGGATGATTTTTAACCATTCGGCCGGGAAGGGAAACAAAGGAATTTTTAAAGATGGCCTCATACATGTGATTTTCTTTCAGTATGACTACATGTTCATGTTATTTTCTTTCAGTATGTACCTTATATGTTTAGGGAAGTAGAAAATGCCAAAAATATCTTGTAGGCCTTGAACATTTTGATGTATTTCATTTATGTATAAATGTTTGTGTATAAATGCTTATGGAAGGTAATATAAGTTTTTTAAATATTTGTTTTTTCAAACAAGATTATTCGTCACGAAATCAGTTTGCTACATCTGTTCATGCGTTTTGACCATAAAAAGTGTACAATGAATTGAACATGAAGAAATGAAATCAAGGAAAATTATCCACAATGGAAAACCCTTTTCCTCGGAGGTGCAATTTTGTCAAGCAGACTGAACGTAACGTCTGGAACTTTTGCTTGTACATGTATGTACAAGTATAAAAATAGCAAAAATGTAAAATGTACATAAACAAAAAAAAATCTCAAAAGGGGTGCGGGGTTGTGGCTGCTTTTCAGCTTTCGTGATGTTTTCAACTCATGTAAATAAATATAAATCATACATTATTTGGAGAAGCATACATAGGTAAACATTCCTAGCTATCGGAAAAAGCAAATGAGCATACATCGTCGCAAGCCACGGGTTTTGTACATGTGTCCATTCTATTTCCACAAACCCGGTTTTGTGGAAATAGAATGTACACAAAACCCGTGGCTTACGACGATGATAGGCATAACGTTTTTAATGTATTCGAAGACACTTTTTATCTCGTAGGAAAAAATAGAGTGTTCAGATCAAAATTTATCTTTTCATGTTGGTGTACGTGACGTACACCAACATGAAAAGATAAATTTAAGTGGAATTCTCGTAAGATTATGTTTGTAAAAATAAAATTTCCCATACATATGCCGGTATCTTAAGTATTCTCCGGGCAACCCTCGACAATAATGATTTAATACTATTTGCATTTTCCTATGTCTTGTTGCCTCATGCACTTTTTAATCAAACTTGAAGGTGTAATTAAATAATGATATCTTTGATTTGCATCTGAATAAACTTCGATAACGACTTCTCAAATAATGAATTTTAAAAAATATATATATTTTTGGTTTATTGAAGAACAAAAATCTGCAGCTACATTTGTGAACTTGCATAAAATTTCCTGCAAGACAAGATCTACAGATGATTTCAAGTGTCACTGGAGTTGTTTGGAACCAAAACTATTTGAAATCACCCCGTTATATTGTTTAACCCCTGCGTAATGATATTCATGATTTTAAGAACCTTTATGAGTAGTTCATAATTGTTCATGAATGGTTCTTAAAGGATTCTTAACAGGTTCATAAAAGTAGTAGTTCATGAATAAAATTCATGAAAACATTCATAATTCATAGTTCATAAACAAATGATGAACAAATATGAATATTGGTAATTTTCAGCTTAAAGAGAAAAAAACTTAATAGTTCAAGATAATGAATGTTAATGAATTTTCATGAAGACTAAAAATGTAATAATAATTTCACAAACAATCGCCAGAAAACACTCCCATAATACAACTTTTGCATGCAGATGCAATTGTTGAACAAGCCCCTGATTTAATTAATAACATGCTTTTGTTTTGATTTTGAAAGTATGGGATCAGAGATGAGTTTGGGAACATTAGAGGTTAAAATCACTATTTTCTACTCTATGTAATTGATAACTTAGATTTTTCAGGATAATAAAACTCTGTTATGAACTGTCTAGAAGGGAGATTGTAATTAAATTATGATCGTAATTTAAAGAACACTGCATCAATATTGACAGCATTTTTTTTCATATTGAATTACTAATGTTTCTTAATCATTTAAATTGGCCAGCTATATTAATATTGTGCTTTAAATTATCTCATTTTTCACGACACAACTTTGTTCGACCGAATTTTCTCTATTTGTCAAACTTTTAACAAGTTGTAAGAAAATGAAACAGACTTACAGTCTATGAAAAATTTCATTTCTTTGTAAAAACGTATCATAAATTTATTGACAACTAAAAAAATTATATCTCTTGCCTATACTGTACCCTACCATTCTTGAGTCGAAAAGCTTTATATTTTGATGCAGTTATAAAGTCACATTTTTCTGTCCATCGTGTGTAAATGATACAGCACAGGCTGCATGGTGTGAAGAAGCTATGACATGAACCACATTCGTATTTTGTAGTCTATTCTCCTATACACTTTCATAGCTCAGGGTACTCAGTTTGAGGGCGAGTGGTTCCAAAAGATATTTGTTGTCCTCTGATATGGAGGCGGCCATACTTGAATACGAAACTATGGCTTAACAGGTATAATGTAAAAAAAAATCGAATTCAATAAATGATATAACTTATATTAATTTAAAAAAATTAATTTCAGTGAAAAATCATTCAGACAGTGTTTTTTTTTTTTTTTTTTTTTTTTTTTTTTACAAAAATCTTGGCAATTCGAAACTATTTCTTAATTAGCTCTACCTGACACTTTTTAAAAGGCGCAAACTTTGAAACGCGCGAGACGTTGGTAAGTCAATTGGTAGAGTGGTAGGATTATTAGCGTAGTCATTCTTTGTCAACCTTTGAAGAAAATAACAGAATACGAAGAAGGAATATCCAGAGGATCAATTTACTTCATAACTGCAGATATTAGTAGGTGAGTTACAAAAAAATTGAGGCAATCTCTGAATCTGTGAGATATTTGTCAAAATGTTGCTGTCTATTTGTAAGATTTTACTTTTAATGAAAATTTGTCAAACTTTCTTATGAGTAAGGATCCAACCAAATTACGTTACATTTAATAATTAAAGATTGAAACATTCATCCTGTTCACCTATAACATCTTGAACATGGCGGGCAAGGAGTTTATGTATATAGGTGTGGTAGGTCTTTTTTAAACGTAGTTTTTTCTTGCCTGAAAGTCCCAGGATCTTTATTTTAACAACTTTTAAGTGTATTAAAAGAAGATTAAAAATTTTTAAAATTTATTTTACATTTAACAATCCGTAAGACAAGCCCCTATGAGGGAAACAGGGTAAACTCCCGCTCGGAATGCTTTAAAATATGGCAGTGCCTACGATGCAGAATTAAATGAAACAAATATGCAAAAAATACACAATTAAGTCTTAAGTTTTCACATTTATGAGCATTTTCAGAAAATCTTTGTTCTTGTAGGGAAAAAAGAAGCAGTTCACAGATAATGTTGATGAATTGAGATCAGAAGATTAAAAAAAAAACTCTGGCTGCCAAAAAAAAAAAAAAGAATATAAAAAATCCAGGCTCTTGACGAAAAACAAAAGAAAGGAATGAAAATATGAATCGTAATCGATCAAAGGATCTAAGTGATGAAATTCTGAAAATTCCACAGGGAAAGCCAATGAGATTTTTTTATTTGACTACCTCTGCTCAAAATCCTTGAAACCCTTTTAGTTGATGCCCTTATTGCTGAACACACTTTTCTGCCAGACAGTGAGATTTGGATTAAAAATCCATTTTAGGCAAACACTTTGAAATACGCTGAATAAGGAACCCACTCTCCTCTTGACCAAGTAAGGGTAAGGATTCTGCAAAGAGTTGCGTTTGATTTGAAATTTTTCATAATTTTACTATAGGAATGAACTACATAGTTTATTTATTATCGTTATCACTTATCAGCGTTGTTTACTTGAACAAAGATTTTGTTACCATGATTTTAAAACAAAAATTCTGTGAAATCTTTCAAGTTTGTAAAACATCAGAAATAACAATCTGGTTCAGGTTCAATATTATATTTATTAATGTTGAGATAAGACGTCAAAAACCTGAAATAATACAAATACACACAACATATAGACGACACATAGACAGACATTTAGACAGATAATTAAAACATAATAGACTTTACTTTAGAATAGAATCTTACCGGGACACACACAGGAATTTACAAATACTACTATCTGTATAATGATATTGTAGAGTACACATCTAACCAATTCAACGGCTAGGCTCAGAGTGCCCGATGTTAGTGCGTGAAAGCGGGAATTTGGTGAATGGGATAAAGTCATGTGACCGTCTGTCCTGTGCCTAAAAATAATAACTACCTCATTCACACAAAGTCTTACACACCACATTCTCACATATACGCAGCGCAAGTATAATACGGCATTAAATTATACATAACCCTGGTTACAATGCTATTATAATATTTTCTTTTACAGTTTTTCATTTTTCATAACTTATTACATTTTTGTTTACAAAAAGGAAGAACATTCATGAATAGTTCATGAACATTCCTAAACTTTTACAAATTATTCATGGATAGTTCATGAAAATGCATTGATTAATATATAACCTATTAATATCATTCATGAACTTTTCTTGAAAGTTCAAGAATATTATTCATGAACTTTTCTTGAAAGTTCAAGAATTATTCTTGATCATTTTGCAGGCATTTAAACAATCCAAGTTTGTTCATGAACAACAAATAATTCTTGAATATTCTTGAACTTCGTTTTCATGAATAAAATCCATGAAATCATGAGTGTCCAATTTTAACTTCATGGGATCTTCATGAACAATTCATGAGCTGATTCAGGAATATAATTCATGAACTTTTCTTAGAAGTTCAAGAATTATTCTTGATCATTTCGCAGGGGAATTCTCCCCTTCAAATAGCAATCTAAAATTAACACACAAAGACATGGTCTTACATGGGGTAATTTAACGAGCTTGTTTAAGCACGCCTATTTTTATGTTTAAAAATAATTTAAAAAAATATTCTGCCACCTTTCCATACACAATTTAATCTATAGCTCCATCCAAATGTTAAATCGTACAATTTGTTTATGTTTCCTTATGCTGGTTATCGCTTCTTAACTCTATTTGTTTATACTTTCCCAGTGTATCAAGTTAATGCTATTTTGTATCTTAGCTTCAAAGAAATTATTTTTGTTTCACTACCACTGGCAACATGATAACACAAATCAAAATTCATTTCATAGCATACCTCTGTAAATTTTCCCTTCTGTTTGTTAATCTGTCGAGTTACAATGAAGCGCATTGAAGTGGTAAAATTGTCCTTTTGGACGAAACGTTCTGAGTCATGTTTTGAACGTCAATTGTTACATAAAAACACGCCCATTTCTTTAGAAACGAGAAAGAAATATTCATCGTAATGTTTTAGGACACAACACTTTCCGCGACAAGCAACATGAGTTACACTGAAATGAGGAATTTCAGAATAAGAAAGAGCTATGTATAGCGTTCCTGCTTATGTAAAACACGCATTGCAACGAATTTGTACATAATTTGTACACACAGTTTGTACATGATTTTATCAGGCTTATCGGAGTTAACATAGCACATGTATCAGTCGAACACGTGCTTACTCGGTGTTTATGTAGACAGTCAATTTCATTGGATGTTATATTTATGAAAAACCTGTTCTACAGGTATTCGAATAAACAAATTGACCGTTTTATCTATTTCTAAAGAAATGGGCGTGTCATAAGATGACAATAAACGTTCTAAAGATAGCTCAAAACGTTCCATTCGAACGGAAAATTTTACCACTTCAATGCGCTTCATTGTAATGTTCTGCAGACTGGTTTGCCTGTCTGATATTCGATATACAGACAGGTGACCAGTAGTGTAAAGGGCCCTCTACCAGCTTCGCTTATTGGCAGATAATAACTCACGCTGACGTAGAAATCTAAATGTGTCTGGGAAACCAAAACAGATCAAAGAGTCAAGAGACATCGGCCGTTACCATGGTTATATCGTTACCCTTTACAATTATATATTTTGGAAATTTCTAGGCCTACATCATGTACATGGACATATATTCGGCTTTTAATAAACTTAATACTTTTTAAAAGTTCTCTACATTTGTTTTTATGCAATCAATATATATTAACATTTCAGCAGGGACGTACAGTATACTGTAAACCAATTTTTATTCGCTTGCGAGAAACTTTCGCGAGGTTCGCGAGAGCCTCGTCATCGCGAATACTTCTCGCCGCGAACGTGTCCTTAAAGTCTCTTTTTCTATTAAAAACAGTTCTATAAAAGCTTGATCGCGAAACTAAATGGTCGCGAAATTGTTTACGCTCAGTAAATAAAGTCGTCGCGAATAAAAGTTGGTTTACAGTATATTATATGTTCTTTTTCGTTTCCACTTAAACGAAACATATTAAGAGCATGTCTACGAGAAAACCATGCAAGAGGTTATGGGAGCAAGGTTCTCAGATCAACTTCAAGTTTTGTGTGTAAATTTCTTCTATAATATGAAATATTTTGCCACAAAATTTTTTTCAGTGTGGTCTCACTTAAGGGGTTAAATCGACACTGTTACTAAAAATAGAATTCTTGGTCCTTACGCAGGGTGAAAACAGGAATTTTATAGGATTTTATATTTAAAAATTCAGCATTTTACTTGATAATGATATAATATATCCATATATGGTTGAAAGTAACAAGATACACTTGTTTCGGAAAATTTTTCATAATCACAAACTGTGCCCTCGTTTAAGTGCAAAAAGGTCACAAATCTGGCATATTTCCAGATTTTTGAAAACTGGTGAAAATATTCACTTTTCAAAAACCTATAACTCAGAAAGTGACGCATAGAATCAACTCAATCTCATACCAATTATTAGACAACATGTATGTCTAGATTATATAAAAAATCTGTCTTTGGACTCTCAAATATCTTGCTGTACTTTTTACCTAAAGTTGGACATTTTTTGTGAATTTTCAAATTTTTTCATCCCTGAACTTCAGCAAGGAGTTATTTTGCTGATTGAGATATTTTCAAAAATTTAAATTTTGCTGTTGAAAAATACCAGTATATTGTACATTTTTGTTTTCAATCAATAATTATTTCTTAGGGGGTTAAATGGGGTTAATTGGGGGGTGGGGGTTTCAGAATTGTATTATTTTACATTTTCTTTGAGCAGGGTGATATTCACATACTGCTTAGTACCTGTTTGTCAATCAAGTAGACCAAGTATGTTCTCTCTTATCTTATAAAAAAAACATTTGCTTGATAGATAATAAACATAGTACACTGGTACCTACTAATAAGTAGATGGCCCCTTTTTAATTTGGAGTTCACAAGGTCAAAGGTCAAGGGTTATAATTCTCGATATACCAGTATGTAGATTTTAATCATTCAAAATCTTGAGGACCCATTGCTTGACAAACATCAAATTTAGTACACTGGTTTCTTGAAAAGTAGAGGACCCCTTAAGATTTTGAGGTCACAATATCAAAGGTCAAGGGTCAAACTGAACAAAAAGGAATATCAGAGCCATTTTCTTGACAGACATATTGTCATGGCAACAAACTCAAAATGAATGAACACGAAGTTTTAAAAATCAACAAATTAAACCATTTATAATTTTTAATTTCATTGCAGATTAAAATTTGAATATTACTCAATAACTAAGTACATTCAACAACAAAAAAATTACAATGCTTGATTGCTTCCTGATATTTTATATTCACTTCCAAAATTAAAATGACCTTGAAATTTTGTATGCTTGAAAAAAAAATCTACTTGCTCAAGTATACATCATGGTTCTGAATTAAGGTAAGATTTAAAAGAAAAAATCACAGTTTCCCCAAATCATATTCTGAATTATTTGCTATACCTGTATACAGGAAATTAGTCTTTACAATAGTGTTATATTTAGTAAAACTAAAGCACTGTTGACCTTGAACTTTGATCTTTTCTAACATAACAAACACTTAAAATTTACTCTGAATTTTTGTGTATTCCTGCAAGTGAAACCTGATACATATTAAATATCAAGGTATTAACAATGTTTAAGTACACGTACCAATAAAATCGTATAAGTTAACATATATGAAATACCCTGAAATTTTGGCTACTAAACAAGCTTCTTCAATCATAAACTGTCTTTTTTTTCTTCATGTTTGGTAACCATTTGGGTTGATCTTGAGGTCTCAAGCTTTCAAAATCTATAAGGTGTATCCAAACTATTCTGTTCAGTATGACCCCATTTTCTTCCTATGTAGCATCCAATAACTTCTGGAGAAAATTTAACAAGCACTGAAATTTCCACTTCTGGTTTAAAGAACAACTGGACTGTCTCCAAATACACAAAAGTAGTACTCAAAGTATGTACCTGTGAAAAAGGACAGTTTTCAAATTAAATTGAAATAAACCATACTAGACATATTCTAAGATTTTTAAAATAAATGTCATGTTTATGATAATGCTACATTTATATTTATCAATTGAAGAAAATGTCATCAAATGACTTAGGTAAGATTCTTCACAAATTCTTCTGGCTATCTTTGAAGAAAACAAGAGCTTCATATATCCTTGAAGTAAAGTAACAGAGTAGGGAAAAATGCATGTGGCAAATCGACAGACAGACAAGGCAATTCCTATCCATGTACTATAGTATACAGTTATGAAATGGGTATGAGGGAAATAGCAAATTTATGATTCCCCGAGGGAGGAAACTATTTCCCGGAGGAAATAGTTCTCTGCGGAGGGGAACTTTAAATTTGCTATTTCCCGAGTTCCCATTCCATAACTTTTTTATCATACTGAAACAATGATAGGCGATTTAAATTTTTTAAACCAGATATTCCGACATTTTAAAAAAAAACTGTAGAGGCATAATTACACATGCATGCGGTTAAACACTTATATGATAAGTGAAGCATCGTGTCCTTAAACAATTAAATTACATGTATTTTTAAAAAGTATTTTCACTGACATTTTGAAAAATTATCATTGTCTTCATTTTGGTAGAATTCAAGTATGATTTTGACATCACACGTCAAAATGTTTTGACGTCATATCTACATTGCTAATAACATGACATCACAGACTCGAGATTCCTTGAACACTCCACCCACTGAACACTTTGATTGGTTAAAATTACTAATAAATATTCATGAGGGAGTAGTCCCAGGGAGTAGCTCTGATTTTCCAGGGAGTAGTCTTCAGATGAGGGCAATAGTCACTTCTCGGGGAAATAGAGATTTTTTTATGGTATTAATTTATACAGAGTAATTACAGTAGAGGTATAATAAGATAACATATCTTTACCATTTTCTTAGCAGTGGTAAGTAATTGGTAATGCTAATGCTGCATCTGCATTGTCTCTCCTCTTCTTATTTCTGAATTCTGATCACAAAGCTACATTGGAAACCCTATGTAGTAATTCTTTATAGCTCCACAGCTGAAAATCCCATTGTAAAGCCCAGCCCTAACCAGGGAAATGAATTTGAATAATCTGAAATTGCACGAGAAATATAAGAATGAAATGAAATATTCTTTACAAAGTATAATTTCCCAGACTTATATTTATAATATTAGTTATGTTTTAAACACAAACCTGTCAAGGAACATATGGAGACCTTTCATTTGAAAAGTCTGCACAAGTATTTGACATTTCTTTTTCCTTTAATCATATATGAAAAGCCGAAAAATCATAACTGTTGCCATCTTCATAACATTTCATTAATACATGTATCTGAAAAAAATATTTTGTTTAATGAGATTCTTTATAATCATGCAGCCCACATATGAGGCAATAATGGTGATTTAATTGACAGTGAAGACCCACCTATCCAATTTATAATGCACCCTATTAGTAAACAGTCTTTGAAAACCCTGGACCTATTCAACTTTTCATTCCCTCTTCATCGCCCCACAAAGGCTACTTATGCTATTTATAATTCTGCAGATGTGAATATTTTGCAATATTGTTGAATTTATACAGATATTTTTATTGCTACATGTACAAGTATCAACCTTGAAATTTCTCTTGACAGGTTTGCTAGGTATATATTCTGGTTCAGTACAATCACTAGATTTAGCTACGTAGGTAATGTTCATAGAAATAAATTACTTTGGTAGCTAAATAAAGCTACTTCAGGTAGGTGAATAAAGCTAACTAAGTAGGTAAATCAAACTACGTATATAGCTAAATCTAGTGATTGTACCAGACCTGATACAGATAGTGTCTTGTAAAAAATCTTCTCTTGTCCATAATCAAGTCCCCATCAAAATTGTTTACTTATTTATTTTTTACATATCAATAAGCCTTTTTATAAAGTACATAGTATCATAAACCAAGATCCACCTACCTGTTTCTTTTTCAAATTCAAACATTGTTGATTTGGTATCATCATCACTACATCCGTCTGGCTACCAAATGAATGTTCGCTGTCAGAATCATATTCATCAAAATCAGAGCCTGAATCTGAAGACTCGTTAACAATTCACGCACCTGAATCTTTTTCTGAGGACGTACAAAACGGTAACAAAACGTCTCAGGATGCCACAATGTTTACACGTGGTTACGGAACCGTACATCGATCCCAATGGTTTTCATAATTTTTTTTATGCATTTTATACATAGGCCACTAGTATATACGTAACAAATTACATTCACAGGAGGGACAATTTTCTTCAAATCACAGATAATTTATGCCTAAAACGATTATATGACAGACATCTGTTTATAAACTTCGTAAACATAATCATTATCTACCTTCTCTACAGAAGAGCGCAACAGGGGAGATAATTCTAACAAAATCTAAATAAATAGTAAAATACGTTTTTTTTTTCCACAGGAAAAGCAGAAAAAAAATATTTTTAGCTTTTATAAAATTAAAAAAAATTTTCATTGTTTATATTTGTAAATATTTTACACAAAATTCATTAAAATTACTGTTTAAAGTAAAACTTATAAAATCATGAATTTTTCAATCATTTGAATTTGAGGTAATTTCATCATGATATAACTTTTCTGTCCTTGAGAGTCCAAAGGTGGATTTTACATATTATTGGGATAATATCCTAGAGATTCGTAAATGCACAAAATTCTGAAAAAAGAAGCGTCACTTTCTAAGAAATGTATCCCTGAATATTAACAAAAAATGAACCATTACCATTTCTTGGCACCATGCCAATATTTGTGCCCTCGGGACAGCCTTCTATATAGGGGTTTTACAAAAAAATTGTTTCTAACTTAATTTTACGACTTATTTCTATGAGAACACATTGCCCTTTTATTCATATATTGTTTTTTTCTTTTTATTTTTAAATATTGAAATTGTCATTTTTACACCAACTTTTTTGCATTTTCCCTTGAATATTGACCAAAATGAATTATTGGCTGTTACTAAAAATAGAAACAACCGATGCAAAAATAAACAACATATTTCTGACTCTCAATGGGTGTCCTTTAAGTTAATAATAAAAATTAGTTTGTTCTTGAGAGTGCCTACCAGAGCATTTTTCTATATATCTGCATGGTTTTCTCGTAGACAGGCTCTTAATAAAAAAATAACAACGCGCATGTGATAGATATACAGAGGCGCTCTCGTAAGTGCAGTTCGATATTATATACAAGATGTACACAATCTACTGAAAATCAGACTTCTTAGATCCACAGGGTGTATATTTAAATTAGATTGAAAATATACATTTCCAACTGTTCCTCTTGTCAACTCAAACGAAACATATAATTAATGGAAACAAAGATCATGATACTTGTGGGGATGGGCGGGCGGGGACTGCACTGAGAAAGAGTCTTTGAATGGCATTTAACTTTTACATACGCTAAAGCGTCCGCGCTTTAACAGAATTTTTGTCAGTAGAACAGGTATTCTATAAATACTTTAACAAATCAGACCGATACTCTTCATATACACTACATAAACACGTGTTCAGTTAATACACGTGATGTGATGACTTCAAGAAATACATTCACTCACACCTTTCGCTTCGCCTGAATGTATTTCAATTACCTTGCCAAGCTCTTATCAAATTATTTACCCTAAATGACTTGAATTAAAGAGAATTGCATTATTTATTAATTGAAAATTACACATTTTTAACATTCAGTTGTTTAGGATGATTCACTGACTCAGCAGATAGTCGCAGCTTATCGGTTTATTGTGGTTTGAATGGAGCGTGGCGGAGTCACCCGAGGATTGCCGATTGGATAAAGCCAGAAATTCCTGGCTTAAGATGGCGGTAGTCACCTGTCGTTTTGTATGAATGAGACAGAAGTCTAAAGTCGTCTGTTGTCGTTTATTTAGCTTCGTAGACAGGTCCAGTCCAAAGACTATTTCTACCTTCGTAGCTATTAATAGCTACCTAGGTATTTAAAGCTACCCAAAGTAGCTATTTTTACCTACTTTTTTTAACTTCTGCATTTTGCGGCACAAAGACCAAACGGCGCAACTTGGTAAATACCATATCTTTTGATACAGTCACACTTATGATGAATACGACAAAATTTTGGCCAAAAAATGATTACTTCCTGAATCGGCAATTTTACATTAGTTTCTATGCAAAATTGATAATATACGAAGTAATCATTTTTTGGCAAAATTTTTGTCATATCCATCATCAGTGTGACTATATCAAGAAATTTTGTGCTCACCATGTTGCGCCGTTCCTGCATTTGGCCACAAAGTGCAAGTAAAGCAGAAAGTAGGTAAAAATAGCTACTTTCGGTAGCTTTAAATACCTAGGTAGGTATTAATAGCTACGTAGGTAGAAATAGTCTTTGGACTGGACCTGGTAGAATCGAAGAAAAATGTTTTAACTTTCATTATTTATGAAAATTATTAAAATTATTACATCTGTTTTTTTATCCCTTGAAAGTTAATTTGACATGAAAAATAAACTGCACATTTTTCAGGTCTTAAATGCCAAGACTACATATACAAAGCACGTTATTATTTTGGCGCAAGATTTGATTTCTTAATCCGTATTCTTGACACCATGTTTAGTAAAAATTGTCGGAGCATCCCTTGTGGTTCCCCGTAGCGATATCTGGTACAGTACAGGCGAAATCGGAATTGAATAAAACATCGCACTTTCTTCTTCGGGGTCCATATAATGCTAAACATTTTATGCAATCACAATAATGATCAATTTTACTGCTCAGTGATATATTTTTTCCGAGAATTATTATTTTACCGTAACTTTTGTCATCCATTTGTCGTTATAATTTTGGCGCAAGATTTGATTTCTTAATCCATATTCTTGACACCATGTTTAGTAAAAATTGTCGGAGCATCCCTTGTGGTTCCCCGTAGCGATATCTGGTACAGTACAGGCGAAATCGGAATTGAATAAAACATCGCACTTTCTTCTTCGGGGTCCATATAATGCTAAACATTTTATGCAATCACAATAATGATCAATTTCACTGCTCAGTGATATTTTTTTTTCCGAGAATTATTATTTTACCGTAACTTTTGTCATCCGTTTGTCGTTATAATTTTGGCGCAAGATTTGATTTCTTAATCCGTATTCTTGACACCATGTTTAGTAAAAATTGTCGGAGCATCCCTTGTGGTTCCCCGTAGCAATATCTGGTACAGTACAGGCGAAATCGGAAATGAATAAAACATCGTACTTTCTTCTTCGGGGTCCATATAATACTAAACATTGTATGCGATCACAATAATGATCAATTTTACTGCTCAGTGATATATTTTTTCCGCGAATTATCATTTTACCGTAACTTTTGAAATCCTGCCTCGAAAAAAAATTAAAACTTGATTGCCTAACAATTTTTTCACCATTTAATAATGTTAAGACGATTCGTATTTAATAAATTAAGAAAAACTATTATATCTCATATACTGTTTTTAAAAGTTATAAGCTTAAATGATGAGGTTCTGTTTAAAGTAAAATTGATGCATGTACGTGTTAATTATGTCGTTACAATCTACATTTTTAGATTACTGATTTATCGTAAAGTGATAGTTGACTTCAAGTTAAGAAAAGACGACATTAAAAATCAATATTTTTTTATGATTTTGCCTATCATTTACCATTTTTAAATTATTTGACTGATTGAATTAATTTAAAGCATTTTCCTATAAATGTATAATGGGGAAATGGATCAGCATGTACTTCTTTTTTTCCGCATTTCTGCATGCATGTGTTATTAGGTATAGAATAGGCTGAAAGTTTTTCACATGGACTTTTCGTCTGTAAACGTTCAGGAATTATTTGGTTTTGTTTTGAACATATTTAATTGTTTTAAACAAAAGGATTGGAAACAAGTTCTAACAATTTACCGGTTTCTTTCCTAATAATATTTTACAATATGTAATGCACACAAAACATGCATTAAAATATAATGCATATAATACTTTCAAGCGATATAAGTGTTAATACATCTATTGATCTATATGTTTTATCAATAAATTTATGAACAACAGCAAAACATTGTAATTAGTTCTTTATCTCCCCATAATAACAGGTTTGTGTCAATTGTAACTAATTATTCAGGCAAAAAACAGCTGGTTGAAAAGATTGTTCCTAGCTTTTGCATAATTTTAACAAGCAAAAAAGTAATGAAAAAAATCTTCATGAATAAAGAGGGATATTGATCATATTGCATTTATATAAATCATAATTATGTAAACAATGTGAATTATGTTTGTATAGCGTTTGCCAGAAGAAGAATAACTTGGTGTATTGATGAATTTTGTACAAGCTCTCCAGATTTTATGGAATAAATTAATTGAAATGGCTTCTCTTCTTTCTAATTTTGAAACATCTGTTCCACTGTTTTACAGCGTCAGGTACAAATGACCATTTGAATGCTCTAAATTACTGGTATTGTATTTCGATATATTCTCATGTTTGTTTGGTACAATATTACTCAAATATTAATTCATGACTAGTCACATTATGAATTTTGAACAAAGTAGTCAATTTTGTAGTATAGCGCCTGAATTTTAGGTTTCGCAACCAAGTTTCGGAAAAAAAGTATTTTTGTGGATGCAAAAAAAGGAGGTCCTGTGACACTTCTAGCAGCAGTTATACTTTTCAAACTTTTCAGAATCATGTTCAAGGAAACCATCTCATACATGTACAATAGAAGCGTTTTGAAGCATATTGGCATATAAAGTATTGGTCTATTAAATGTAATGTACAATTTTGATAGGTTATTTCTACTCAAGTTAAACTTTAGTTTTTTTTTCAAAAATGCCAAGTTTCTTATTACCATTGTTTGCAATACCTTCGATATATGCAGACTTGGACTAAGATTCTGTGAACAAAAGTTAATAATGATTATGTTTATAATCTGCGCCAAAGCGAATTATGTGAAACGGTCCAAAAGGAAATAGCTGTCACGTGTCAACAAGGCCATGTGATATCATAACAAATATCTTTATATAATTATAGCCTAGAAAACTCTCTTTATGAATTAGGCCCCCTTAAGTACGTAACTTAAAAATAAAACCCAAAACCATCTTGGTAATGCAGTGTTGTTTTAAATGCATTTTAAGCTCTAGGAAGCCCTAAAGCCATGTATGTCGTATGTACAATGAAAATTATTAGACTAAAATTATAAGAACTTATTAATTGTATCATTTCTTTATATAAACTAGAACTTAATTATCCGTAAACTACAAATTCTAAGTCAATTGCGTTATAAAGATATCACAATTCAATTTGGATTTTCTGAATTTTCTCCGACTAGGAAGAAAATAAAAGATTTAAATAATACATTACGAAGAAGATAAAATCGTATTATTATATAGCTAATAAATAGTCTCTATTAAAATACTACCAAAAATCTAGAGAATTTTAGCGTGAATATCTTGACGTTTTATTGAACGCTGACTTTGTTTTACGTATAAAAGTATGCTCGAAACATTCCGAATACGAGCGTTCAATATCGAACACCCCGTTGTAAACAAAAAAGTCGTCTGGTCAAATTCTCAGAGCTAAATTAACGAAATGAAGTGGCATCTAGGTAAGATGTTTTTATTTTCACACAAAATGAAATTATTTATTAAGAATTTAGTACGTAGTAGACATATTAAAGCCTAAATCAGCAAATCACATCGCTCGGTAGCGTCATCGGAATGATGCGATATTGAACACAGGACAGACGTTAATTTGAATACAGATACTAGAAAATTCATTAATTTGACTTTTTTTCTAGTTGGAACAGTACGTATAAATTATGTGAAAATGTTTTAGCTAAATAATAAAGGAGTTATTGTGTACTGTCTCGTGATTAGCAGACAGTTAGTTAACCATTCACAATAACTGCATCCACATAGAATACCCCAAGTCCATAGATGAATTCTTTATTGACTTAGATATGTAAGATGGCATGTATGTGTGAGTGTGGTAAAGGACTACAAAGAAAACGAAGGACTAATAAGACAATGTTCACAATATAACATAAGAGTAGTGTACGAATTAACCAAGTTTGATAATGACCGTTATGGCGTTTCATAGAAAATTGTTTCAAACAGCAATGTTTATGCTTCAAAATCTAATATTTTTTCATAAAATCATATTATTACAAGTTACTTTAACTCATTCTTATCCAAATTCAAGAAAACAATAAAAATATTTAGTAACTTTAAGCAACATATAACAAAATTCTCAGTCGTAGATAAAGTAATGACAATAATGGCACGTCGTACATTGCGCACATGCGGTTACCAAAAAATCATAAATTTCTATCGTTTAAGCTCAAGACTGCAGTTATGCATTACACATCAAATGTAGTACATATAGTAGAACAAATTTACAGATGTATTCAATTACTTACACAGTGATTTCCCTAATCTTCCAAAAAATCAAGACATAAACTAGCCTTTCCACATAAAATTGTAAAACCTGAAAAAAACAATATTTAACATTTTCAAATATCTTTCTACTAATATTACTTAAGACTGCATTGAATTTTGATATATTCATAGTAAGAAAGAAGAAATTATAAATAATTGAAAACTACATTTTATTCTTTTAATGAAACATTTGTTCAAAGAGGGAGGTAATCCAATTACAAATATAAGACTGTAATTTCAAAGAAAGATAATTCATTTTTATGAAAGATAACTCTAAAAAATCAATAAACCTTATAGTCTTTTTCAAGAATTTGTGTAGCAATGATCCAACTGTGTACTGTCTGAAAATTAAATAAATACTCATTTTAATGACTAAATATTCTTAGGTTACATAGTTATAATGAAATATTAGGACAATTTTAATCCCAGTAATAAATTACATCCCCCCAAAAAGCAGTGTATTCAAATAGGAAATGTAAAATGCACTTACTAAGGATAAACAAATTTCCGTCCTTCAAATCTGTATAAAATTCCTTTTCTGTTAATTCATAAACATCATCGTCCTTCTCACAACCATCCAGCCAATACTGCACCTGTTGTAATATATTTGTATAAGTCAGTTATGTTCATAATGAGGCAAAATATATTAAAATCTACTTTACTTAAAGACACAGACATGTAACACAAAGTAAGACATTACAAATACAAGACATACATATATAATTTACTTTAAGATAAAATGCTTTAATTTCTTAAATATTTAAAGTATACCATATTGCTCAAATTTTAACCACCTCACACCACTGGAATGTTATACTTCATTGTAACGAATTGTGATGGGTTTTGAAAGGAATAGTTTAAAATAAGAAGAAATTTTACCTATGTGGAGTTTGAAACAATACAAGAATAAAAATGTGTTACTTATTTTCAATTTAAAATTCTATACACAAAATGATTTTTTTAATTTACTTCTCAAATAAAGTGTACCAAATGTTTAAGTACTGTTTATCACTCCATAGTCCATACCCCTTTTTAAAACACATTCAATAAGTTAAAAGATGCACACACATCAGACACATATATAATTCATACTGACAGTGTCGCCTGCATTGGTATTATTTTTATTTCAGACTGACAGATGGACAAGTACCATAATAAGTGATATCCCTCTGTATTATTTAATAAATACATACCTTAAAACCTCAACTGAATAAATCTTTTTTTTTTGTCTTTTTTCTTTTCTTCTCTTTTTTTTTTAATGTCTTTAGGAAAAATCCTCAATGAAGAAAAACCAAAGATGAATCTGAAAATAAAATTCATAATATATATTTAATTATTTATCATTTTTAAAAAAAAATGTCATTAATAATTTAAAAGAATTGTAATAAATTCTTACATTTTATATGTGGCAAACTTTATAAGTGTTCTTCTAAATATTGTAAAGAAATTACCCTTGGGTTTTCCAACAAGGTGTATGTACAGGAATAAACAAACAAGCGAAAGAATATTTACACACAGTCTCTGGCTTGGTAATCAGTGAAATCTGGAAGAAAAAAATGCTTATTGTTGCAAATAATTGTATGGAAGCAATGACATTTAAAGAAATTCTATTTACCTTGATTATCCAGGAAAGTTTATTTACACCTCATAAAGCATCCCAATATAACTGGTGAAATTTGTCTGCAAAAAGATACTAGTATATAAATCACTTTTTTCCTATGATATATTAAAAAAGACTATGATGAAAGGGAGGTAACTCAATTATTAGAATGGTTGAAACTATTGGGAGGCATAAAAGTAATTGAATAAATTAAACTCTAACTTGATTTTTCGTAAATATATATTTTAATATCTTAAATTTACATATATCAATTAATTATTGAAGCAAACTATGAGTGTGCCCTCATGTTGCCATTATAATATCAATTTTCCATGTCACATTACTGAGGCATTAATCTTTAAAAAATCAGCAAGAGAAAGCCATAGCTTCCAAAATTTCAGTAATCGTACATATTGTAGCAGTATGTCTACCGCTTACGAAAATGGGTGAAACTTGAGCGTACCCTATCATTATCCTCCAAAAAAAAAATTTATTCATATTTTCATTACGCCCGTGTACATAATAAAATACCATTATTCGTGCTTTACGCGATTTTCCAAGAACAAAACACTGTATAAAAGATGATTTATACTCAAAACTTACCAGCATTACTCAATTTTTGTTATGTCAAGGTCCTATCTTATTTTATATAATTAATAACAAAAAATACTTACTTACTCCGAGCCATATGAAGTCAACATGGCCGACTCCGAACAAGTTCTGCAATAGATTAGAGTTATCGTTCTTGGCAAAGATGGCGTTATCTGGAAAGGCTACATAAACAACAGATCAACCGCATGGCTTCTAAGACTTATTTGACAGCTCGTACATGAAACAATTCGTACGAAGGACGGAACACTCCACGCCTGATATCTCCTAGATATCACAAATATGACTAGAATAAACAAACTGCACTATGTAACTGATAGATAACACAAAAACTAGTTGACAAGATAACATACTATGACTAGATCTCTAAAAAAATCGTCTTTACAAATGCTCTATGACTAATCTTGGTATACATCTTAAGTTGAGACTAATAAGACAAGTTCGTTGATGGGACTAGTATAACGGCAATTTCCTGCAACTCGAACACGAACTTTACGAACAACTTTATCGGCGCAAGGAAAGGTCTCCTCGACAATACCCAGTGGCCAATTGTTTCTGTTAACGGCTTTGTCTCTCAGAAGCACAATATCTCCACTTTTTAAGTTCGGACGAACTTCTGTCCACTTGCAACGCTTTTGTAGGGTTGTTAGGTATTCGTCTCTCCAACGTCACCAGAAATGATCCGACAAACTTTGGACTCTTCTCCACTCTGCACGATAAAGATCTTTCTCTGTAAACTCACCAAGATTCCTTGCAGAGAAGGCATCCGCAGTCTTCTGAGTCAACAATGTTGCAGGGGTAAGTATGTAAGGTCATTCAGCATCTGTAGAAACTGGCACAAGAGGTCGGTTGTTCAAGATGGCTGCTACTTCAGTCATAAATGTGAAAAGTACATATTGCGTGAGATGTTTGTCTGCTACTTTCGAGAGCATAGCATCCAGTATTCTCCTTGCTGAGCCGATCATCCTCTCCCATGCTCCTCCCATGTGGGACGAGCAAGGGGCATTGAAGATCCAGATAGTCCCTGACTTATACAGATAGTCTTTGAGTTCTCCATCCTCCACATTTACTGCATCAATCTTCAGATCGTCCGTGGCCCAAACAAAATTAGTTCCCCGATCTGAACGGAAGATCTTGACTTCCCCTCTGATGGCTGTAAACCTCCTCACTGCATTGATGAGTGCGGATGAAGACATGTCCTTGATCAACTCTATGTGCACAGCACGCGTCGTCAGGCAGGAGAACATAACTGCCCACCTCTTGGACTGAGCGCTTCCACCCCGGGTTCGTCTAGTCATGATATTCCAGGGCCCGAAGACATCAACACCAACATTGGTGAATGGGGGGCTGGTTTCAAGTCGATCAGGAGGTAGATCAGACATCTTCTGGAATTCCTAGGATTCTCTAAGTTTACGACATGGAACACAGTTATGGATGTGAGTACAGATAAGCAACTTAGCCCCAGTTACCCAGAAACCAGCTGCACGTAATGCGCCTTCTGTGATATGCCTGCCTTGATGTTGTACATTCTCGTGCATCTGACCAATAAGGAGCTTGGCGATGTGATGCTTTCCAGGAATGAGCAGAGGGTGTTTCTCCTGTGCAGGAATATCAGCATGTTTAATTCTTCCACCAACGCGCAACTTTTTCTCAGAGTCTAGAAATGGATCCAAGGTAAGAATATGGCTGTTCCTGGAGAGAGCTAGATTTTGTTCTATGCGAAAAATTTCTGTAGCATAGGTCTCCCTCTGAACTGTGCGCACAATGAGCCTCTCTGCTTCTTGATACATCTCTACGGTCCTTGCTCTTCGAGACTCATCTGACTTCTTCCTATTTCTGATGAACTGTTTAAGGAAGACAATGGCTCCAACAAATCTTCTCCAGTTGGAGAATCTCTCAAATCTGTGTGATCCTAGTTCACCACCATAACCCAATCTAACTTTGGTCGAGTTTACATTGACTTTCTCAATGGGACGCACTTCCTTGTCCTCACAAGGGTTCACTAGAGAATAAGAGTCCTTAGATACTTCAAGCACACTTGCATCACAATGATCGTCTAAAAAATCCTTTGGTCCCTTCATCCACATACTGTTGCTCATTTTGTCCGCAGGTACGGATCTGGTTGCCAGATCGGCTGGGTTCTTCTGTGTACTGCCATTGTTCAGGACATGTCGACTGTCTGATATGTTGTACCCTATTTGCTACGTAAACATAGAAACGTCTGATATTCATTGTGTAGGTAGCCTAACACAATCTTGCTGTCTGTGTAGAACTTAACATTGTCAATGTTAAGGTCCAAGTTTCTCCTGACGATATTCGACACCTCTGCAGCCAAAACTGCGGAACACAGTTCAAGTCTTGGTATTGTTGTTCCATGCTTAGGTGCAACTTTGGCTTTTCCCATCAAGAGTCCCAGGTGAGAACTTCCATCTTGATAGACTGATCGCAAGTATGAAACTGCAGCTATAGCTCTTTCAGAGGTATCGCAGAAGGTATGTAGTTCTATTCTAATCGCCTTTTGAAAGGAGACAGGTGGA
Organism: Saccostrea cuccullata; assembly: GCF_032062105.1. NCBI lineage: Eukaryota > Metazoa > Mollusca > Bivalvia > Ostreida > Ostreidae > Saccostrea > Saccostrea cuccullata. The sequence goes on along the minus strand of NW_026933663.1, from coordinate 470,305 downwards.
GTAAGCTCTTGGGATAAATATTTTTTCACATGCTGTTAAAGAATTTCTCCATTGCTCCCATTGTGCTCTATGGTTGTCGGATAGAGGTTCGTCCCAGTACACTGTTCCTAAGACAAGGTCGCGAAGAATAAGTTTGCCCTGTATGGTTACAAGGGCTATGAGTCCAAGGGGATCAAAAAGACTGCTTACGGTGGACAGCACAACACGTCGCGTTGAAGGAGTTTCCTTCAGGGAAACACGAAAGGTAAATGAGTTTGAATCGAGTTCCCAGTTTAGCCCAAGACTTCGTTGCATTGGTAAGTCATCTGAGTTAAAGTCTATGTTCTTGAGCTTCTTTGACAAGTCTTGTAGTGGTAAGTTAGCCATTACTTCTCCACTGTTGGATGCGAACTTGTGGAGACGGATCTTTCCCATATTCATCAAAGCATCCTTAGTTCTGGTGAGAAGGTTGATAGCTTCCACTGCGAATGGAACTGAGGTCAGAGCATCATCAACATAAAAGTTTCGTTGTAAGAACTTCTTCACGTCTTCTCCATATGTTTCAGATGCAATCTCCGCTGTCCTTTGTAGATCGTAGTTTGCAATGGCGGGTGATGGTTTGTTACCGAAGACACGGACCCGCATTCTGTATTCTATGATGTCCTTGTTGAAATCGTTATCTTCATACCATAGGAATGTCAGAAAGTTTCGATGATTTTCTCTCACTGTAAATGAGTAGAACATTTTCTGTATATCAGCCATAATCCCATTATGTTCAGTTCGGAAACGCAAGAGAACTCCAACCAGGCTATTAGTGAGATCTGAGCCTGATAACAGCACACTGTTTAATGACACACCTTCAAAAGTTGCTGAAGAGTCAAAAACACATCTTATCTCTCCCGGCTTCTTAGGATGGTAGATCCCATACACCGGAAGGTACCAGCATTCTTCTCCAGAACGAAGTGTAGGTGCAACTTCAGCAGGATTGTTTTCAAGAAGTTCACCTATAAATTCAAAGAAATGTTCTCGTTTTACTGGATCCTGTCTTAGACTTCTTTCAAATGACCTGGATCGTTGAACAGCCATTGCACGGTTGTTTGGTAGTTTCTTACGAGGAATGCAAAAGGGAAGTGGTGCACACCAGTGACCATCCTCATCTTTGTGAAGTTCTTTCTTCATCAAACTTAAGAACTGTGTGTCCTCAATCGAGGGTCCTAGAGTCTCATCTAGTTCAGTCTGCATAAAGACGTTTGTCGCAAGCTTCGCGTTGACTTTGTCTGGAGGTTTCGGGTCCAGAATACAGTTAGCTGGCGCAAGCACATCAAACTTGTTTGGACAAGGGGGTAGAACTGTCGGTCTTTCATTTGAGGTATGATAAGTCTTGCAGACACTTATGCTATCTGGTTTATGGTTTCTGCCCAAACACATCTCTCCCATGACTAACCATCTCAGCTTCAGCCTCTGTGCGAATGGAGATTTACGGGGTCTAACCACTTGTTCCAGTACATGATGTGCCTCAATTACATCTCTTCCTATCAGAAGGAGAATCTCTGCATTTTCATCAATAGGTTCCAGTTTGTTCGCTATGTCACTTAAATGAGAATAGTGCCTCATCGCCTCAGGGGCAGGAATCTCATTTCTATTATTTGGAATGGCTCTGCTCTCAAAAATTTCTGGTAGAAAAATCTTGGTTGACTGGTCGACTGACCGTATAACAAATCCAACAGATCTTCTCCCAAACATCTGTGATTGTCCAGAGCAGCTCCTTACAGTGTATTCCATTGAAGTACCGTCCACTCCAAAAGAATCAAACAGCTCAGGCCTTGCTAATGTCTTGTTGCTCTGCTCGTCAAGAATCACATAGGCTTTAATCTGTTTCTATGGAACGTTTTCATTGGTGACATAAACTGGTAAAATCTTTGCACAAGATTTCCCTTCGACACTTCTCCCACAAATCTCGGTACACGTATTGTCAATGCCTAGTGGCTTGGTGGGTTCCACCCCGCCATTCTGTTTTCTGCTCTTACTGCTGTCAATTGTCAAATTGAATTGCAAGGCTGTACAGTGGGTGTGGCTTCCGCATTCCTTGCATACAATAGAAGTTGTACAATCACGTTTCCGGTGGTCCTTAGATGCTCAACATTCGAAGCAGAGTCTTTCAAGAGTCTACGTCGCTCTTCTATGGGTTTCAGTCTGAATGCTTTACATTCGTTTAGATCGTGCTTAGAGTTTGTATGAAGAATACACCTTGGTTGTTGAAATACTGTTCTTATCAGCTTACTGTTAGTATTGGTGTCTGTCATCTTCACATTGACTCTATTCCGTGGGTTAACCGTTGACTGCCTTTCTATGTTGTTGTTGGTATCAGAGATCAGTCCAGGATCATTTTTGATGTAGTTAATCTCCTGAATAAAGTATAAAAACTCACTGAAGGGTGAGAAAACTGCACTGTGATTTTTCTTGTACCTTACAGCTCTCGCTGTCCATTTTTCTTGAACGGTGTAAGGCAGCTTTTGTATAATAGGTAGAACTCAAGAAGAGGTATCAAAGTACGCCAGCAGGGCACTGTATGTTGGATTCTCCTTAACGCTATTGATTTCTGCAAGGACGTCTACTAACTCAAACAACTTTTTGTTATCCTTGTTGGTAAGTTTCGGGAAATGATCCAACTTTCTTTTCAAAGCTGCCTCCACCATCTCTGGGCTTCCGTAACGGTGGTCCAACCTTTCCCATAAACGTGTCACCCCAGTAGAGGGTCTGTTGACATTGGATATCTTTATGCTCCGTGCGTATTGGGAAGACACTGGTCCTAACCATTTTATCAGCAACTCTAATTCTTCGGATGGACCAATATCAAGTTCTTCCATCACCTGCTTGAAACTTCTCTTCCATGACGGGTATGCTTCAGGCTCTTCTGAAAATGTTGTAAGTCTTGCGAACAACAAGTCCTTTCTGAGAAGAAACTTCGTGAGGTCTGAAGTCACTTGGTTTTGATAGGAATTCAAGTTCACAAGTTGTGAGCGTTCTGGTGACTGTTCACGATGGATATGATATGATCTAGGCTGAGGTAGAGGATAGAAAAACTCCGGTGAACAGCTAGGTTCTCGAATGGAATGTGGGTCGAATGGTCTCGCACTAGGATTCAGATTGTATATCCAGAATGTTCGTTTACGTAACGATTTGTCCTTGTCTCTGTGTTTTCTTGGTGTTTTGGAAGCAAAATATCGGCCACCTCATTCTTATCAAATTCACTGCCAGCTGTCTTTAATGCTTCAACCTCTGCCTCTGCTGCGGCCAATTCCTTCTCATGTTCATGGACTAATAAGACAATGTTCACAATATAACATAAGAGTAGTGTACGAATTAACCAAGTTTGATAATGACCGTTATGGCGTTTCATAGAAAATTGTTTCAAACAGCAATGTTTATGCTTCAAAATCTAATATTTTCATAAAATCATATTATTACAAGTTACTTTAACTCATTCTTATCCAAATTCAAGAAAACAATAAAAATATTTAGTAACTTTAAGCAACATATAACAAAATTCTCTGTCGTAGATAAAGTAATGACAATAATGGCACGTCGTACATTGCGCACATGCGGTTACCAAAAAATCATAAATTTCTATCGTTTAAGCTCAAGACTGCAGTTATGCATTACACATCAAATGTAGTACATATAGTAGAACAAATTTACAGATGTATTCAATTACTAACACAGTGATTTCCCTAATCTTCCAAAAAATCAAGACATAAACAACAGATCAACCGGAAAGAGAGCACCAAATCCCCGGATGAACACATGGCTTTGTTTGTGATGGAACATTGAACCGAATACTGAATGGGTAGGCGTTACGCCATTGGCTGAATTCAGGTATTTAATTGTTTTCATTTTAAAGTAAAATTAATGACCTTTGAAATAAATGATGGGATGAGGGAATATAACAGAAACTATAGAATTACCAGGGAAGATTTTAGGAGCGGGGGTTGATTTTTTATGTAGTGTGCTATTTACTGCGGATCTCTATAAGTTGAAAACAACTGCAATTTTGACCTATAAACGCCATGGGACCATATATTTTTTTATAGTATTTTTTGTTAGGGCTTAGAACGAAGTTTGAAATGATGCTAAGGATTTTTCTGAAATAGTCATAGTAAAGTACTGAGAGGGCCAAAGGTTTGTATGGATTCTATAGGGAAATAATTGGTGGTCTTTTCCCTGTAACCGCATGGCTTCTAAGACTTATTTGACAGCTCGTACATGAAACAATTCGTACGAAGGACGGAACATATTGAACTTATATCGTGAATATTGGCACTCGCTGGGTGTTCAAATGCACTCGCAAGCTCGTGCATTTGAACACCCAACTTGTGCCAATATTCACCGATATAAGTTCAATAACCCTATATTATTAGATGAATCGAGGCGTTCTCCGTATTCAGAATTGTATGGAAAGCTTTAATTTAAATGTATTAACTATATTTCTTTACTTAAATTTGTATTTTTCAAAAATAAATTTTGATCAGTTACGCCATATATGGCTTTAACAGTACTTCGCTCTAAATTGTCGACGAATTTTTCCGTTATTTCCTCATCATGACAAGGAGCACATGGTGGGTGTGACCGGTCAACAGGGGGTGCTCACTCCTCCATGGCACCTGATACCACCTCTGATGTTTCGGAGGTCCGTTTTTGCTCTGTTTCTATTTTTGTATAGTTTTATTGACTTTGAAATTGAATACTGTTTGTTATCTCCACATCTTTTATGTAGTTATCTACAAGAAGACGACTTTAAAAATTCAATGAACATTTTTAATCAATTGATCAACAAACAAACAATTTGCAATGGAATAATATTCAACCCTCCCTAACACAGTTTTTTTCCCATTTATAAATACTCATTATCTATTTGGACGTTGAACATTTAAAACAAACCCACTCTTTCTTCTTTAGGACGAAAACCAAAAATTGCATTCATGACAAACAATGGTTCTACATGTATCAGTATAGGATGTGATAGACTTATAGTTTCCTTGATGTTTCTACTCACATAAATATCGAGAAATGTTTCATTTACTCACATTAACATCAATAGGCTCTAAAAAAGCTTGAAAAGTGGGAGGGTATATAGTAATCGGGATTTCCGTCCGTCCGTCCGTCCGTCTGTTACGCTTTTTCTCTTATCCGCAACTCCTCTTATACTACTGAGTGAAATTTAATGAAACTTTCACAGAATCTTTATTACATATTGCCATTGTGCACTTCCTATTTTACTTTTTTATTCGACACGTATTTTAAGTTTTCCATAGCAAAACATGGACATTGCCATTATATGTTTACCAATGAATTTACATATAGAAGCTTCTTGAAGAATTTGAAAGGACGAGTTATTCCTCTTTCCACATTACCGTTAAACAATATATATCAACACATACATTATGGGAGGCGGGGGGTATTATTAAGTGAGCTCATCGCTCACAGTACCTCTAGTTTCTTTATGTTCTTTAAATCTACCTTGTGTAATTTCAGGTACAATGTAATCGGTGAAATATAAAATGAATTGAACAAAACAAATGTTCTAATATAATTCTACTTTATAAAGGAGCAATCTGGGAAAAGTATACATTGTATTATTTTATGCAAAAAACGTCATCTGAAATTCTGGAAAACTTCCACGACAAACATTTAAAGATTTACATTAATGTTACACTTAGGTACAAGAGGATATTTAACTTCGTGAATACCATGAACAAGAAACCTTTTAGTCTCGTGTGACACTAAGAAAAATATTTCTCTCGTCAATAAACAAACCACAGTTTCATCATGACATTGACATGTTTTTTATGCAACGGGATCGGTGAATCCTGGGCGTATCTTGTTTGTGGTCCTGTCATTTGTCTGTTTGTCAAATAAACCTTGAAGTTCGCTGTAACGTTTGACCATGAAAGATAGAGACTTCATAATTATTTGGTATGCACACTCTATTTAGTCTATTACTTAAACCGTGATCGGGAGGCCCGGGTTCGATTCTCGATCGCGGCGCCGCGTCATACCTAAGACGTAAACAAAGGTAGTGACTGTTCCTTCGCCAAGCGCTCGGCACTAGAAGTGAAAGTCACGGGTCTTTCGGATATGACCTTAAAAACGTAGGTCCCGTGTCACGGTAGGCGTTGGCACGATAAAGAACCCTCACTGCTCAATGGCCCTGAGTGCCGAGTATAGGTCTAAATTTGAAGCCCTTCACCGGCATCGGTGACGTCTCCATATGAGTGAAAAATTCTCAAGAGGGACGTTAAACAATATACAATCAATCAATCAATATTACTTAAACTCTTTCAAATGACACCAAGGTTTGTGACTCTTTGAGTGTTACCTCGACTGTGACCCGTAAAATAAAAGCTAAAAGCTAAAAATAGCTTTTTCGTAACTTCGCCATAATTTTTGGACCATTAGAGATAGAAACTTCATATTTGATATGCATACTCCATTTATAAAGCGCTTGGACACACATATCTTGTTTTATAAGTATTTTAAATGAGAACAGATTGCTAACTTAGTTTCTCAACCATACTTAAAGATTTGATATTGTGATTTATTTTTGCTAAGCACATGAAGAACCATCTACTTGTACATTTTTTCTAGGATAATCAAGAACAGAGTTCACTTTCGTATATACTTTATAAAATTTAGTAGAGGTTATCCCTTCTTTACGCAAGATATCCCAATTTTCATATTCGTGTTGTCCAAAAGTAAATTTCTCAATTTTTGGAAATTTCATAATCATCGATTTTTTGGCTAAAAAAAATAAAAATTCACACGAGTACTTTGAGAACCATGACACTTTTATTTGTCTGCAGAAAAAATAACCTTGCCATAACTTTTGATTTAATGGAGTTTTAACTTTTTTTTGATTTGTGCACTCCTTTTAACAAGACCTTTCTTTGGGTATCAGGAGGGATCAGTTGCCATGGATGAGGGAGCATCCCCTGCTGACCTGTCTCAACCGCCGTGTGCTCATTGTCGTGATCATGAATAACAAAAAAATCCGTCGTCAATTCAGTGTATAAATAATGGACTAAGAATTGGTATGAAAAACGTCAGTCAGCATTTGTCTCAACGATAAATTGTATTTGCTAGCTCTTTTTGTATTTGATGATTTTTAACGAGACTTCTGATATTCTTGTTTCATCAACTTGCTTGCAAGAATTTACCTCGTTTTAAAAATTGTTTAAACTTAGAACATGCTCTTGCGTTTCGAATAAACTGAGATACAATGTAAATACACTCCGTATGCAGGTGATGAAGGTATATTACTGCATAAATAATAAAAGTTGACGATAGAAAAGTTTAAGTCGTCACGTTTATCATATAACCTGGTTGTTAGGGTACCATTATTCCATTAACGTCTTTTTCAAATACAACATCCAAGTTTAAAATAGATGTGTCAGACTTTGTGATATCTTTTATTTCTAGATATCCTGGATATATCGTATCGATGTAGGAATGGAAATTACCATTGTTAATTGACAATACGTCGTCGATATATCTGAGGGTAGAATTCTCTTTTCACACATCAAATTTTACATAAATTTTGCTGTATATGAAGACAAAAAAAAAATAGGTCTGTTAATAATGGAGCGTAATTGGTTCCCATGGAAATACCAATAGATTGTTGGAAAACATTGTCTCCACAAACCACATAGATACTGTCAATGAGAAACTCAAGCATGTTCTTGATGTCAACTTCAGAGTAATCTTTTATAGCAAATTAGAAGTCGTTAGATGTGCTAATATAATAAAAAAAATTGAGGCCTTAATCTAGGTTTTTCTTCCATTAAGAAATACCACAGACTTTTAAAAACACCCTTTTCATTACGTTTCTTTTATCAATCTGACACACTATCCAGAAAGTTTTTCAATTATGGTTTTCTGTTTTAAATATGTTTTGACTCTAAGATCATTTCTGACTTTAACGTCATTTGGTGTGAAGAAAGGACATTTAGCGTTTGTTCGTGCAATTATTATGGCCATGAAACATTGAATAAACTTTTGCAACAACACTTTTCCATTTTTATGCACCCAGATTGATATATCTAAGGTGTATATTGTCTTTGTCCTCTCTGTTTGTCTGTTGTCAACTTTTACCTTCGCAATAACTTTAAACCATGAGAGATAGAACCTTCATATATGTTATACATACTCTAAAAATTATCTCTCTCAAATGACACCAAAGTAAATGACCTTGTGACATTCACTATGACCTATATACTAAAAAAAGATTTTTCAATTCTTTACTTTAGCTCTTGAATCATGAAAGATAGAGACTTTATATATGGTATTCATACGACACTAAGTAACTTTTTTATCAAATGACCCCAAAGTCAATGACATTGAGACCTTGACAGTGACCAATACGCTAAAAATATTTAATTAATTTTGTTGTTGCAGGATGCATTGTGTACTAGCACATCAGCACATCAGCCGTAGTGTTTTGGCTGTTTTGTAATGTGTACTTCTCAATCTTTTCTATTACATGAATAGTATTATCAGGGACACTGTTTCTTTTTAAAAAGGACTTGATTTAAGCCTATATATCTTAATTGAAAAAAAAAATGAAATGTCCAGTGGCATATAACTTCAGCAGACGGATTGACATATTAAAATAACAACACCAAAGCAAAATTTTAATTCATAAACTAACGTTACATGACATTGTAAAATATATGAATCAGGAATAAAAGTAATGATAAAAGGCATTCAAAAATCTTGGGTTTAAATTAGAATGGACACAGAGTGCGAATTTAAGAAATATTTACATAAGAATCAATAATAGCTTACAGCAAGCATTAAAAGCAGAGTCTAGTATTTGAAAAATACAGAATCTGCGAAAAAATAAATAGCCCATGTCATAAAATTATCTATCTTTATTTTCTAATTACTGTGTTTAATAAACATATCGAAATGAAAAAAAAGTGTCCAATATTAAAGTCCAGAAAACAGTACAAAATTAAAGCAGAGCAAACAAGACCTTCAAAACATTAGCGGCATGAGAGGTGCCATGGAGAGTGAGCATCCCCTGTCGACCAGCCACGCCCCATGTGTGCTCATTGTCATGATAATGTATGGAATTAATGGATAGTACTAACCGCTAAACATTTTGTAAATCCAAAAAAAAAAAACCGAAAAAAAAACCATAAAAATGAACCCTTTAATTACATATATACACACTGATTTGAATCCCGTGCTAGAAGTACATACAACTAGCTTCAGTTTAACCTTTACTTTGGAATCGGATCTTCGTAGTGAAAACCATGCATTTTTAGATATAACAGTATGCATTAAATGATTTCAAAGCATCAGAGGATGATATTTCTTGTAAAATTTTTATTGATCAAAATAAAGTTCTTGATCTGATCAATATTCAAAACGTGTACTTAAAATTAGCATCAAAAGTTACCAACTAAATTGACAATTGTTCTTTACGCATATAGAATATTTCATACATACATGTATGATAATAACACAACACAAATTATATATTAACTAATGTTTGCTTAAAATTGCTGTAAAACATGAATTTTTAGCTTTCTTTATACAAAACAAAAAGCAGAATTTAACATGTAAAAAGAAAGAGTACACAATTCAGTTGTAACTTTATAATATTGGCTTAGGTGGGGAACGTCATCCTGAGGTGGTTAAGGAGAGCAGGAAGGGTAATTTTTTTCTTTGTCTTACATATACTAAAATAGTTTTTTTTAAATGTTTCCTGTTATTCCCCTGTTATTGATCATAAACCTTTAACAACTTCCAAAATATACAAATTTAAATCCTTATTTTTGTCATAAACCATTTATATAAACTTGCATAACACAAATCACATAATGTCTTCCTTGGTTAAGATCATTTTTACATTTACATATCTTACAATTAAACATTTTTCACCTCTTTTTTAAAATAAATTATGAACAGATGAAAAATATTATTCTGACTTTCTCACATTGTACAAATACAAAAATATAACCTATTTGCATTTAGCTCATTTGTCCTGTATTGATCTGCTTCATAGCGTGGTGGTTCCAATATACACGGCACCTGTCTTGATAAAAAAAATAGTTGTCATGAAAAAATAGTGATCAATGAATAGAAAAAAATTGGCATACCCTGTATGGAGATGAAAACTAGTATATTTATGTCTGTAATTCAATGAACATAATCTATGGTGTATTTAAAAAAATCATGTTACTGTAAACCAGCTTTTATTCGGGTGGGAGAAATTTTCGAGAAGTTTGAGAGAGCATTGTCATCGCGAATATCTCTCGACGCGAACTAGTTCTTAAAGTCTCTCTGTCTATTAACTGCATATCAAAAAAGGCAAGATCGCGAAAATAAATCGCCGCAAACTAGTTTTTTCCCTAGTAAATCTCAACAATGTAAATAAAATCGTCGCGAATCAAATTTGGTTTACAATTAAAGTCGTCGCGAATCAAATTTGGTTTACAAATGCAAAATCGGTTAAGCTTCGATTCTTTCCTTTCCGAATTACTTTTAACAAAAGTTACTATATTTACTCTTCCTCCTCTTGGAAAAAACGGAGTAGTATAGTTATTTTGGTGTAAAGTATTTTGGAAATGAAAGTATTAGAGCTTAGTTTACTTTTACTTATACTCTAATGCACATAGACCCACCTATTTGTACCGTTTCAAACGTAACATAACTCTTTTACTGTTGAAAGCACAAAATGCTGCAAAACACACCACTCCCATCTCCTTCAGTCCCATCCCATTAACTGGAATGTAAAATTATTTTTAAAAAAATTCAAATTATGATCAGACTCCAAGGATAGGATTCGTAAGCAAAGTTTTCTTTGAATGCACGTTTATTGAAAATATAAACAGAATTAAATTCCAAATAAATAAGTGCTTTTTAGTGATTAAATTTTAAATCATCAACGTCATAATTTCTATTAAGAATATAAAGTACCTTCTTTTTTCTTGACAATGAAATTCACATTGAAATTATTTTTCAATGATAATGACGGCAGTGAAAATGCAGCACTAGTTCCAAACAACTTTGCAGCAGTATTGTATCTGGAGTGTTTGCCAGAGCCTTGATTACTTGGAGGAGTTTGACATTTCTTTGGATTTGGATTTAATGACGGCTTCGTGTTTGGAACATTTTTATGGAACTTGGACGTTTTTTCTGCATTAAAATGATTCTTTATGGTTTCAGCATTCGCCTGATCTCGCAGCGTGCAATTGTTTCCTACTTGTTTATTGTGACCATCAAATACTTCATGAGCTTTTTGATCCTGAAGGAGACTTTTAACAGGGGATTGAGTCTTAGAATTGGCACATTTTGTTTTAGCATTTTTTATTGAATTACACACTTTTGTGCCTGCGTATCCTCCAACAAGAGCATCAAATCCTGTTGAAGCTACCACATCAAACCATTTCCCAGCATTACTAGGATTTTTCCTTAGTTCCTCAAATTGGCTAATAGATCCATGTAATCTATCCTCACCATGGATAGCAGAATCTGCTCCAGTTATTATTGCATCCATGGTTACCGCACCTGCAACTCCTCCTGCATAAGCCCCAGCGGGCCCAGCTAAGGAACCAACTGCACCACCTATTATTGCTCCAGTAGTGCGAGACGCAGATTTCATAGCATTATCTCCGCCTTCTCTGTCTCCTGCGGCGTAGTGTACGACACCTTTGACATGACCAACAACGGGAAATGCATCAGCTAAACCGCTCATATTTTTAACAAATTCACTCTGAGTTTCTTTTGCAGCTTCTACATCACCATTACATATTTCTACTGCAGATCGAAGCTGGGAAACTATAAGACACTGCTTCGTAAAATTGTCTTGAGTCTTTTTTGCCCCCTCGGAATCGCCAGACATATATTGCACAAGAGACTTTGCCTGAGAAATAATGGGTATTCCATCAACCATCTTGGAAAAATATGTTGATCTTTGATATTCCTAGAATCAACAGCTGAAAAAAAGTGTATCGGTAGTAGTTCAAGCTGAGATATCGGTCGAAAGGCTTAATAATTCCCTCGCAAAGGAGTTGGAGAAGATGTAATAAGGCTCTTGTGGATATGTGTATATGTGAGTGAGGGTGTACAAGAGAGTGTTTGTTTGTACATGTATAAGTTATTAGTTGTCTTTTTGTGCGAAATGGAAGTTACGTTATTTGCATCAAGATTAATGTCGATTGATGCCTTCATTTATAAAAATGCTCTTTGCTAGGTAATTCCCAGTTTCGTAGCGACCTTGTTTTACAGTACGATTATAATCAGAAGGAATTCTATATACAAAGCCTTCTGAAAGAAAACTTGCTTATTCTTAGTTATTTCTTTAAGTCAATATTCAATCATGCTTGGTTCATGACTATTCAATAATTACATGATGCTTTTCAAGGGAGCACTTTGTTATGCGGTGCTTTTATCGACATTTTTGTTTCTTTTATTATTCATTTATGGGATTTTTCTTAGTGTGTAAAGGAGTGTTGAATTATAAAAAAAGATAGTAAGGAGTAAATATTTGTACATTCTAATGCATAATATTAGTTTGTATATATCTTTGCATTTTCAAAAATATCAATTGTAAATAATAGGCATATTACTTGTATACTTAACAAAAAGAAAAGAAACGCATATTCAGATTAATAGCGAGCGCAGCGAGCGTCGCGAAGCGACGCTCGTCACTGCGAGCTCTTAAAGCAACGCCTGTGCGAAGAGAAAATTCGGACTACTGCACATTCATTCGATAGAATTTTTGGATGCCGTTATTTGGACCCACAATGCATCACTTGTTTAAGCTACGTTAAAGCTACATTCTCGTGAGAATAGTAGCAAAAGTTCTAAAAGTAAACATGCCCTGATTTAATGGATAAATATTGAAGATAAATAGCAAACGAAACGTTCTTCATTTATTTTCAGCACTGTTCAGGGTTCTTTGGGGGAAATTTAACTTACATACGACGTCATGTGACGTCAGAGTCTAGACGCATCAAATCTCACGTGCAGTTTGACAAACGAGCCCGATTTAAATTCTAACAAAATAAACATCTGCGCTCGCCATAACGGTCGCACCGTCAACATATTATGAGAATCTAAGTTTAAAGTTAAAATCTTATTTTATTTAAGTACTTTTAGAGTGTGTTGTGATAAAAATTTGCGAAATATTGAAAAGTCAGGTTGATATAATTTTCATAGCTCCTAAATTCAAGGGGCATAACAATATCTACAGTGCGACGTCTCAACGCTAGTGGGTTTCCAATGTACGGATGTCCTCTCAGTCTCTCGTGAATAATTTGTGTACATTTATGTTGATTTCTTCAACCAGCCATTGTAGGAGCAGTTTGTGCAGCAGTTCTGGATTGATTGTTGAAGGGGGGTTGACGGTACTTTCTGGGTGTGGTAACCCGTTGACGGACAGTTTTTGGTCTGTTATCCGTGTTCTTAGCTGGTGGAGACGACGTACGTTAAACCGCTGCAAAGCCGATAAATGTAAACTAAATGCAGTTGCAACCTCTTATTATAGCTCCGGTTATCATTCTATTTAGACCGTGTTGCGTTTATTTTTGTTAAGGCGTGATATTGCAGCATCAAAATTGTTATCAAATCTTAAGTATGGGTTTATTAGGAGTTTTTATTGTTTCTCTTAATCCAAAATATCTATGAAAAATTGAAAATAGACCCCCGATTTACAAAACATCATGGAAAACAATATTTTCATAACCATGATTATTCAAGGGAAATCATTCAGAACTTAGGTTTTAAAACCACATGTTGTCCTTTAAATATATCACAGGTATCCAATGATAAATAAAATCAGTTGTTCCACATACTTTTACCAAATTTCTTTGATAAGTAAGAAATATGCGTTTCTTTTTTTTTTTTGCTGAGTATATATTAATTATTCATGGTTGTAAAAGTAATTAAAGAATACATACCTTTAGGTTCGTCCTAAATATGTGCTTCAGGTTCTGGATTCAAACACAGATTGTTTTTATCACAAACTTTTAAGCTATAAAAACTGGATAATTTTTAGAAAATAAAAAAGTCCTTAAGCATACTTTTTGACATTGATATACTTAACGATACTTGATGATAGTTGAATTCTCCTGTTACAAACAATATTTTCCTGGTTTGCACTTCCTGTACATGTTAATAAGCTGGGATATTAGTTCAGGCATCCATGTGGGTGACATTACTTAAGTATCATGGTACACAAAGCAACAATAATTCTTGTTTTCAGAACACAATACTTTTTAAGGGATAAGCCTGAGTTATACATTGTCAAGGACAAGAAGGGTCATGTGTAAATGTTCAAAGGGTTGCATTGAATGAGAAACGTTTACTTTGGCAATTTCAAACTTTGAGAAAAAATTAGAAAATTATAGTTATCATCTATTTTACGATATACTAGTAAATTACTTAATCACATTATCATCATTAAATTCTTTAACTTTTTCCATATAAACCTGAAGGAGGACACGTGTGGAAAGTAATTGCAGACTTTACAATTTCAAAATGCAGCAGAACGTGAGATTCAATAAAATCCCACACCTTCTACAAAAGAAAACCAGAAAATGTATCTTCTATAATAATTAAAGTGCGTATGGAAGGCAGAAGAAAAATAGTTCCCATGTATCTATAGTGATGCAGACTCTAATTAGCAAAAATCCAATATATCAGTGTTTGCTCTGTGTAAGTCGACAATACTTGATGAAAGTAGAATTGAAGAATCATATACTTAGTAAAAATAAACAATTTCCTTATCAGAACTTCCTGTAGTATTCATTGGACAGAAAAACAGGAAGTTTTTTTGATAACAATTTTTGGAAATTGATATGATAATATTAAAAGTGACTTTAATCTATCTTTTATGAAATGAATATACAGATATCAAAATTAATCAATATGCTTGTAATTTGACATTTTGAAAGTCCGAACATATTCATCTTGAGCTATTTTCCCTTCCTTTTGCAATTTATACTACTTTATACTACTTAATTATCACAATGAACTGTATTTAAAATCAACACACTATTATCAAACTTTTCTCTAAATAACTTAATAACAAATAAGGAATTGATCAATTGAATTGTTTTAGCCTAATCAACATAAATAAAATATTGAATTAATTACGAATTGATGTATTGATGTATTTATTTTTATTGTCGTTATTGGTATTTCCTGTGTGAACAGAATGGTGGATCTGTGTGGTTTTTTTGTCACGTGACATGGTCATACAAATAGCAGGTGCGTGCTTTAAAAGTTACTCTACCGCTCGTACAGAACATGTAAGGAATGGAAACCAGTAAATTAGGCACACACACATATATGTATACATATACATCATATTTAATGATTAAAAATAACGTGTGTTGAAATGAATACAAATGCGTTAAATATGTAATAAACGTTCTGACGAGCAGTATTCCATACATATGAGTTGATTATTCTTTCAATACAGAATAAAGAGAATAATTAATTTATATTCGGACAAACGAAGTGAGGGAGAATATAATACATTCAAATAGAGATTGTTCTATCTGACGTATCCGTATCCGTATCGAGATATGAAACACATCTCGATCCTGATGTCTAAACCATTTAAATTACATTTTTCATCTCTGTTAGTGGTTAAATAAGCCACAGTCAAGCACTGGGAAATAGCAAATGGCAATTTTTCTATTAAAAATCCCCTTTTTTCTCTCGCTTAATATCAGCATAATTTAATTGATTATTTTCTGTATTTTTCATATACCATTACACGGTATAATAGATACCCCCTAATTAAAAGAGAAAAAATAGCCCTGAAAAACCTTGACAAGCAAAAAAAAAATACTTTAATACTATTTTGTATGTGTGTGTGTGTGTGTGGTTTTTTTTGGGGGGGGGGGGGTCGAACTTTTTTCATTGCCATACTTTATCTAACACTACCACTTACTCTTCTGTGACTGGCTCAATGTTCAATGCATATATTATGTCTATCTTTGCAAATAAAGGCCCCCCCCCCCCCCCCCCCCCCCCCCCCCCCCCCCCCCCCCCCCCTCAAAGCCAATGTCTGTGCCTCACCATATTCTACTTTCATTCTTATATATGAAATGTGGCCGAGATTGAGATCAGTTTGCATAAATCATAGAATTGAAGAGAAGGAACTGCTTCAGTGTAGCCAAGGATAAAATATCTTAAGTTTTTCAGAACTTGCTTTGTTCACTATTAACTCGATCATGTAACTTTCTTAAAAAGAAGATAATATGCAAATAGAATAGTTTAAGAGAGGAAGATACATCATAACCTAACATTTGTTTTTCTCCCCCTTTATTGACAAATGTAAAAACAATCGAGTCCTACATATGTACTGCGTTTGATCGCAACACTTTCGGAAAGTGTACAGATACCATTCTCAAGTTCTTTGAAATCCCGGATCGCATAGGCGTCGGAACCGGGGGGGGGGGGGAGGGGTGCTAGATGGAGGGGGAGTTTAGCTTCCACTACTTTATTTTGCAAAGATATACATAATATAGGCATTTAAAATTGGGGTTTTACCTTATTTTTGGTAGGTTTAGCACCCCCCCCCTCTTTTCAATTAGCGCCCCTCTATATTCAAACCGCCCCAGAATTACAAGCTATCCATTTTTTTTTCTGAAGAACTATGATCATCAGATAACGTTATAGTGAATGGCATAAAAAATGATAAAAAACATACACATCCCCCATACACATTTGTTTTGCAATGTGGTTAACTATTTCCCAGTTGATTATACTGTACAACTACATGTATTTACCATTTACAAGTTTGAGATGAAGAGGTTTAACTGTATATATAATTATATATTATTGGGGATATGTTGTGTTCTAGTAAACGTTAATTCGAGAATGAAGAATAAATACCCTAACATTGAAAAGAGAGAGAGAGAGAGAGAGAGAGAGAGAGAGAGAGAGAGAGAGAGAGAGAGAGAGAGAGAGAGAGGATGAATCTAGAAATATTTTCGAATAATTTTTTACACATTTAAAAACAAAAATCATACCTGTTTTTCTGATTTTATTTTTTAAACCTACCCCCTCCCACTAAATAGATATAATGCATAATGCGTGTACAGCAACTGATATGTTTGTATTAAACATATCACACTACATATCATTTCTTGGTGAATGAGACTAAAAACCAAACATGAAACGATGGAAATTAACCAGATGGTTTAAACATCGGGATCGAGATGCAACAATTGTTGCAACCACTATTGAAATAACGACCACTATTGAAATAATTATATCAATAGTGGTTGAGAAAGCATTTCAATAGCAAACATAGTTAGTAACCACTATTGAAATACGACCACTATTGAAATAATTATATCAATAGTGGTTGAGAGTGCATTTCAATAGCAAACATAGTTAGTAACCACTATTGAAATACGACCACTATTGATATAATTATTTCAATAGTGGTTGAGAGTGCATTTCAAGAGCCTTACATCTGCTAATATAATATTAGAGCTTTGAACATCAAAAGTAGAAACCGTTTGGTAGCAACTTAAAGAATGAATGCCTCTAAAATCTTTACTCTTTCTTTCAGCGGTAGCTTCGTCAATCATAAACTACAAATTATGATATAATATATATATATAATCTATACTTTCACTTAATTAATCTGTCTGTTTATTTGTCGTTTAACGTCCCTTGCGAGAATTGTTCCCTCATATGGAAACGCAATGAATTGCCTGTTGGGGCTGCACATTTTGTCCTTTACTCTGCAATAAGGGCCCTTGGGCAGTGAGGGATTGTTTTTGCGTCAATCAGCTCCAACATAGATGGACAAAGTATAGTGTTTCATTCGAAATAGCGGTCTCACTGTCCCTCAATGGTATTCGAACCCAAGATGTAAAGATAAACTGCTTACTTCCCGGCTCAGGTTCAGATAGATGCTCTTACTGCTGTGCCATGCGGGCGAATATATAAATACTGCATGTAGTTAAGGGTAACACAGAAATTGTTCATTCCAACTTCAGGAAAACCATTGATAACCGAAGCGCAGTAAATTTTAGATTTCATATTACAGTAACAGAGGAAATTGAAAATGTTTGCGATTTCTACTTCTGAATACATAAACATATGTTAAAGAGACTATTCTTTTTTCATATTATCTGTAGAATAAAGGTTATGGAGATAAAGAAGAGTATTCAGTGATAAAATCTATAAAACGAAACGAAATAAGAGCAGGACAAACAAGGGCCTCAAAAACATCAGAGCCTGGCTCAGAAAAGACAAACGGTGTAAATGGGAACAGTCCACTAATTGTTTTCTCTAGGCGACACTGTTAACGTTTCTTCTCATAGCGATGTCCCTAATTTTCGTTCAGAAGTGAGTGACCCCTTAAATCAAAGCACATCAACTTGTCTTTCCTTGGTTAAAATCTCGAAGTGCCATGTCAGATTCGTTTTTTGGCAAAATGCATCTGTCCGCGGGAACCCCTAAAATGAAAGTGAATGTAGGAGAATTTCAGAGTTCTCACTGGCGTTATAATGCACAAAATAATTCGGCTGATCTTCTTCATAAATTTCATTTGCCAAACTTTTTTGGTAGGAAAGATACTCCTTATCAACAAGTGTGAGGCTCAGTTCGGTACATCTGCCCAATTTTTTATGCAAGTCTGCAAATTAAGGAACTTGTAATTTTTTTCTGCACTACTTTCTTCTCCTACCGATTCTGAAAATAATTAGTGGGATATACCCAAATTAAGCCTTTCTTTATTAAGAATCATTTTAGTTTTATGGATTTCTGTTCTTGGATACATTTTATTTTATCTCCACATGTTTCATTATTTAAAAAATCCAACTAAAACTAGAGGTACTGTCAGCACTAAACAGATGCATATAGACAAACCCATCAGCAACGCAATTCTGAATTTATAGGACCCGACACAGTCCTGTTACTTTTCTTATTTCTCTTTGATTTTGTCAACGTGTATGTTTAGCTCTGGATAACCTGAAATAAGTATCAGATCCGAAAGTAATATAAATGGTTCACAATGGCGTTTTTAATAAAAATTCTGTTAAAGTACCATTAAGTTTTATTTAGTGGTATCGGAGGTGTTGCGGATAAGAGATGGCTTCTTTTTCAATATAATTCTAGAAATAATGGCATTGTACATGATTTTTGCAGGAGACCAAAAATACTAGTATATCCGCTCAAAAAGTAAAATAGGAGGTACGTGATGCGTAACAGACAGACGAAAGGATATCCTGATTTCAAAATACTCTCTCTTTTTTTCAAACAGGGATGTTACAAGGAAATATAGACATATATGCTTTTACCCACTATTAAGATCTTATTTGTATAATCTACAAAGTAGATAAAAGAAAAAAGAACCAACTTTAAAAATGTTTGGGGTTTTTCACCACCCCCTCGTCCTTTTATCAATCCCTTATCAATTACAAATTTTTTTAATCTGTCAAAATGAACGATATTTTATTCAGTATTGAGGATGAAGCTATAAGCAACCAAAGAAAACACACTTTATTGATAAAAAAAATATCCCACAACTACAAAGATAAAAAAATCATATATGAAAGTTTATACTGAAAGAAAAATGAAACGCAGGGCAGTATAAAATGCGAAGGTTGTTGACCGCATGACCAAAAATTACGAAAACTGGTCAGATGATAGCCTTGAATACTACGCTCTAAAATAAGTGTTCAGAATACTCAACCGTGAAATACATGATTCCACGAACAGAAATTACTAAAAAAAAACTGAGAAACGTGCAAATTGATGACGAGAGCTTTGTCAACGATCTTCTTGTACCATTTGATGCACTTGAGATATATGTATCGGATTTAAATATTTGTAGATAATATACATATCTTGCAATCTTGTAACAATTGATGGAAGTTCCATTTGGTCTGGTTTTTAAGTCGCCGAAGAAAGGTCAAAGGCAACACTGGGTCAATGTCCAGTCACTAAGAAAATTCCCTCCAAAGAACGTTTTAGCTGTCCATACAGAGGAAAAATGGTTCCAATCAATTTTGACAACGACGTTGACGCGTAACAGAGCCACTTTCAGATCGGATTATCTATATCGTTATCTTTTTTGTCGCCACCTTACAACCATAAAACTGCTATTATTAGAGTAAACTATTAGTATTATTGCGATCACCATAAAACTAAAAGGAATCGATTGCGTGATTTAGGTCTTTGAATTAACTGGTCAACATTACGGTGGTGTACCTTTCACAGACACATGCACATGCGCGCACCGTACGCGTTTACTTTATTTTTTCGGCGTGTTTACCCCGGCCAAATGTAGCCCGGGTTTAATAAGAGCAAACAATCATATTCATCCACTCGACTGCTCTCCTTTACAACAACCTTTTCTCATTGAACATCTTTGAGACTGAGTGGAAGATAACCTGGTCTCTCTCAACTAAGGTCTGTCTTGTTGAGAGGTTTGACTAAAAGCCTTATTTGACGGATAAGCACAGCAAACAAAATCAAGTTACTGATTCTGTAACTGATTCTGAAACTGTAAATTATTATACCCGAGGGATAATTTATCGCCTTATTTTCGCGAGAAGCATCCCTCGTGAAAAAAATACTTTCTGTTATTTTTTTATGTTGAAATCGATTCAAATTCATTTCATCAACCTTCCATTCGCAATTTTTTTTCTCGCGTTTTGATGTTGATTAGCCATTTAACGATAATAAGTAATCGCAAAATAAGGAACCTACGGTTTCCAAGGTTATTAGAAACTCCAATGTTCACTTTTGGGGGAGGTATCGTCATGTGAGTTTAATTTACTCATGAATTGTGAGATATTAATCAAATGGGATATTAGTTACATTTTCATTAAATATAATTTAAAAAGTTAGATAGGAAAACTAGAAATTATATAGGGACAAATAAAATCACTGCAGCTTAAAAGTATACATTGCCTTTCTTATAACTTTCAGTATTTTTTAGGATATAAATTAGTTTTTCAAACACTAATACATCAAAAGTTATATCAATACCAAAATAAATGAATTGGCGTGTAAGAAGCAAAATATATACATGTTCATGTAAAACAACTTAGATTTTCTATTTTACATTTCTATTTAAAAAGTCATTCAAATATATATGGCACAAAATTATTAGCAAAACATAAAGCTAATATTATTTACACTGTAAAATGCTAAGTATAGGCAACGTTTGCATCAAATGATGGCAAATGTAACATTGACGTTGTATACAATTTTTAAAAAAAAGTACAGTGTACGTTTCCCAAAAAAGTAGAATTATTATATGCGCTACTCTAAAGACAACAAATAAACGAAACTTTTAGCCATCGGAATATCTGTCGTAATCTATGATTTAGGGTGATTGAATATGCTATTAATAGTATTTAAACAATTTTATGTCAAAGTTTTTTCTGATACCTCCTCAACAAGCCTTTTGTCATTTTGCAAGATTATAACAGTGACAACATGTATCTAGCTCCGTGAAAGATACACTGCAGTACAGGTATATTTCTACGGATTTTCTATGACTTCCGCGACATATTTTCATTTTTGATAATGATTATGCATCAAAAATCTAGTTTGAATTCATGTCCCAAAATTGAATGAAATTTAATGGGATTTTTTTTTTCCTAAAAAAAATGATTCTGTTGCTAAACAGGTCCATGGTCAATTCATTGTGTAAATAGTATGAAGGATATTAAGACAAATGCATTTGATATAATAGTTTATATTGCTTGTAATCAGGTAAATTAAATATTGTCAAGTAAGGACTGAAACGTAACTCGGAATATACTTACAATCTAATTATTTTGACAGATTTCATTGTGCAATAATGTATCAATTAATTTACACCGCAAATACATTACAAAGAAAAAATAAGTAAAAAGTCTACGTATACAAATCGTTATAATTAATACAATAAAATCAAAACCTTTTATCAATAATGTGTAAAAAAAAAAAATCCACCTTAAATGATTAACAGTTTCATTACATTACAAACGATATAAACATCACAGATATCTTATCACAGTTTTCGTTTCGTTCAAAAGTAAGCAATTATGCTTTTAGAGCCATGTCACGTAATAACCATTATCATTTTTTATTTCATCATCATTTTCTGCTTTTGTGTCACATTTATCTACAAAGAAAGAAAGACAATTTAGTGATTAATTAATTTTTAAATCCTTATTCTCCTGTTTTCCAAAAGTGATTCAGGGACGTAAGATGACCAACTATTCAGAAATAAAATTAAATATTTTGTTAGAGAATCTTGTCTTTCAAACAATAGAAATACATCTGTATAAAAATGTATGGTCAAAATGAGTGCTACTGACATCTTTCCTTCCTGTCCCAGAATCAATCTTTATGTTGTTTATATCAATCGAAGAATTTTCATAACCAGGTAACTGAAATAAATTATTTACAACATTATAAAACAACACTTTTCAAACACATCTCTTTATTTTGAGATAAAAGCATGCTGGTAGTTACATACGGAAACGTAAATGGCTTTACACTTGTTGTGTTATAACTTTGTATATTGTCTTATATTTTATCGACTTATCAACATAAAAATTGTTATACCTCCTTATTTATATACATATCTTGAATTGTACTGAGATGCATTTACATAATTGAAAGCAACCTCTTTTCTTCGATAGATTTTATTGCTTTTAGTTTTATCGACTGAAATAATAAATTAATTTTCAAATATCGATCGAAAAAAAATATTTAAAATTAATAATTTATAACTCTCATAACATGTCTTGATTTTTTATTGTTATTTTTACTCGTCAAATATTTTATTAACAGATATATGCCAATACTGGTAGGTTATGTGTTAATCTGCATAACAGACACCTTTTTATTTTTACCCTCTAAAATATGACAAAAGTAAGTTTCAATCAAATTTGCCAGGTTTCAGTTCAATACACGATATGAATTTATATCTAAATACATTGTATCTTTATCTATAAAATAGAGCTTTTAAGACATCATTTTGTTTAGGAAGCAAATATTATATCCGTTGAAGCTTTGGCATATCAGTCAGGGTAAAACTTGATCGAAATAAATAAATATGAATTAATTACAGTTATCTTTCTAGAAAGACTTACCTTGCTTTTGATCTTCTTTCTTCATTGACTCCAAAAGCGATTTTATTGCATCAATCTAAAATAAATGATTATTTGTGATTTATTAAAATTCAAGGTAAACTTTTGAATTTTATTTTTGTCAAAACAACCATAAAAATAATCACTTTTTCATAGAGTTCAATTGTACAATGTATTTGGCACAGTAAGTCCTGTCATGCATGTGACACATGAATCTTAATTTCTCCAGCATTATGCAATTTTTAAACTTGGATTCATTAGGACAATTAAGTGTTGCTGCAGGGACAACAAAGGTTTTTTTTGATTATATTGCAATAATTTATTTCACCTGATGATTAGAGGGCTGTTTTTGCCCTGCTACTGCTTTGTACAGTTATGTGGACTTTAAATCTCCGTGTATTTTATTACAATGAGTGATTTAATTTTAATTTGAAATAAGGGATGGGGGACGGGGAAATTCATGTGAAAACCATAAATAATGTACATTTTTACATAGATAAATAGAAAGGTTTAAAAAACCGTATTATATTATTGGTATAAAATTGGATATTTATTTCTGTATTTAGATCATATTTTATTGTTACAAATATTAATTTTATACCACGAAAAAAGCACATCTATTTTTTGAAAAAGAAATGTGCTTGAGGGTATGAAAGACAAGACATATTCATTCCCCATCATATTTTGAGAATACGAAACATACAAAACATAGATATTTTTTATAATCAAATTAGAATATACCTGTTCATAGTTTCGTGTGACAGCTTTTCCCAGCTCTTTTATATCATCTTGTAAAACCTACAAGAGTAACACTAATTGCTCAATTATTCCATATGTTATGTAATTTGACTTCTTACCTTGTGTACAGGCAACTTATATATATATATATATATATATATATATAGGAATTCATGGGTTTCTTTTTTGGGGGGTGTGTGGTAAAACTATGTACGGTACAATGATTATTATTCCGACCAGACTCAAAATATTGCTCATTCTTTGGAAAACACGAAAATGTAAACATGTAAATAACATTTCAACAAATGACCCAGAAATGATTACTATACATTTGACCTAGGTTCTAATAAAAATTCGTCCCTAAACCTACCGTCAGCTTGTCTTTCTCCTCAAAGCTAATTTCACTAAAAATAAAATAAAGTCCTCATTACCATTTTGATTAATATATAATAGAAAGCAAAAAGGAAATAAAAGAAAATACATATAAAAATGTACAAAATTGTTCAAAAATATTAGTAGAATTTCGATTATCACATTGACATAAAACAAAACAAAATTGGAAAACGTTAAATAGAATTCAAGTACCATTAGTTCTTCAATAATTGTTTCATGGTTCCTGCCTTGTATACATGTATGAAACTAGTTGCAGTGTATAAATACAAAAACAAATGTGATTCAAATGTATCAATTGCATGTATGTTTCATCACTTATATTCTTAGGAGATTAAATTTTCATTGTTTTCGAGGTATGAATACCGGTAGACACAAATTTCATTTTAGTGTCACCACGTATTTTTAAAAGCAGAAATCCTTCTTATTCATTTTTTTTTGTGTATGTCCTGTAGAGAGTTTGCATTTTGTGAAAAAGTGAAATCTATGCACACTGTCGCCCGCGTGGCTCTAGAGTCGCGAATTAAGGAGTCAATCCTGACGTTTCGGGTTCGAATCCCACCTTGGGACGTAGATTTAGGTCCTTCGGATGAAACCGAATAAACCGAGGTCCCGTGTCGTAATAGGTGCTCACTGCTCCAATTCCCCAAGTGCGAGCAAAGGACAAAATTTGTAGCCCTCCACCGGCAAGTGGTGGCGTATCCATCTGAGCGAAAAATTCTCGAAAGGGACGTTAATCCATGAAAAACAACATATATGCACACTCAGTAAAATATCTTCTTATAAATAATTTTTTAATTAGATTGTCATATATTTTCTACTCAATTAATAGAAAACAGTCCTTTACCCTTTGATGCTCAAAGCTGCAGTGGCTTCAGCTTCAGGAGTTGTTAATAGTTTGACATCAAAATTCGTATTGTACAGGAAAACTGGAAATATTAATCAAATAAAACAAACAAATGCAAAAAAAAAAAAAAAAAAAAAAAAAAAACATTCGATGGAAAGTGTCCGTCTAATAAATGCCTTTTGCTTGTTTTTATGAGAGCATTCATAAAAATGTCATTTAATTAATATTCAAAAAAATAATTGATTTGGAATATTGAAATGTTTTAAAGATTTTGCCAATTAAATGGTAAATAAAATATGTAAAAATACTAGTAATTCAATGATTATATTTTTTCATTAAAGAACTGTTACCATTAAAATATGCACGCTTCTCACTGTAGTGGCAAATAATTGTATTAGAATAATCTTTTAGTTTTTATTTGAAATAACCTTAATTATCGATTCATAAATCTCAGAATCACCATTGCAAAGGATTTTTTTTAAATATGTTTGAAATTTTGCTTAGAGGGGATGGAAGTTATGACCATTTTCAGATTATATTGATCTCCTTTAAAGGAAGAGCACTATATGTAGATACCGAAAATTATCAAATTTTAAAACAAAAATTTTAAATTTTTCTCTGCCAAATAATAGTTGACAGCTTAAGATATCATATCGAAATAATTATTTCATATCTGGTGGTCAATTTGTTGACCCCCAGCCTCATTAAGTTAGATATTATGCTCAAACCTCGAACAAACATCGGTGAATAATTTAAACTTGATTTTTTTTCAGCATCTGTCGATTCGATTTCTCCATTCCCTAGGCATTTCATGCAACATTTTTTCATTGATCGGAAAAAATAAGGAAAAGTAAACCAAACAAACATCTGGAAAGTCATCGCCAAGAGAGCCAATAACTGCATGTGTATTGGAAATATTGTTTTAACACTATATTCTTCCAAGAAATTTCTCTGTAATCTTGACCAGTATAATTCAGACTTTTCCTGCACTTGTGAGAATGAGTAGCTGAAAAGTAAGAGATATAGATATATTGAGCTCAGCCATGACAGGTTTTCTTATGACATAATATGCATCCGATTTTTTCTCCTTGGAAATTTGAATGATATACTTTATTCAGGCTGTTTAGTTTTACAAGTGTGTTTTTTAAAGTTTTTTTTAAATACTTTAAGTCAAATTGATATACAAAATCTTTCGATAGCAAAGATTACGAGCAAACAATGAACACATTGCAAGTTTTACGTTTCTAAAAAGCAGACTTTTCCTTTGTAGAATTTGAATTTACTCTTGTTTTAGACTTTAATTGAAAATCATAAACACAATATTTGTCAATTTTTCAATAATATGTAGATCACACATTCTTGTAATATGTAAAAAAAAAAAACAACCAACAAATAAACTACGAAAAATGAACATGTATGATTTTTTACCTTTACCCGTACATATACGATTAATTATCTTTACCGTAGAAGAACACGGAACGTACATCTACAAATTTACGATCTCATCCTCTCTAATATATTACGTTTTTAATCGTGTGAGTTTGTAAAGATTATAGTTGTATAAAGAGACCTTTTAAAGACAACATAAAAAAACTCATTATCAATGTCCTAAAGATGCATTAATACTAGTATAAACAATTAGTGTATACGTTTCGAAATAAAGTTTAGCCTGTTTTAGTATTTGAAAAATGGTTCACTAACTATCATTTATTTAAGGAAAAAAAATATGCATGAGTTTATACAAAAAATCACTGCCTGATTGTTTTATGTATGTGTGAAACATATGGAGATAACCAATAGTATTCAAGGTCCAAAGTTTATAAAACAATAACAAATAGGAGAATAGTTAACACGCGCCGCTAAAACATCAGAAGTCAGGTGCCATGTAGGAGTGAGCATCCCCTGGTGACCGGTCACACCCTTCGTGTGCCATCTGCTGATTGGGAAATCCGTCGACAGTTCAGCGTGTAAATAATGACCTAACAATTATTATGAAAAAAGAATTCAGTCAGCATTGCAAATAATTCAGGTTTCTACTCTAGATATTACCTGTACATGGCGATAAGAAGATTCAGCATGAGTATTACAGCAACCATACCATAAGCAGCCTTTAGATATGGCGCTAGTGATCTTCCAAGGGCAGATGGACATCGCTCCATTACTCCACTCATGTAAATTGTTTTGTTATTTGTACAATCCGGCTCTCTCACTTTAAGTAAAGAATGACAAAATTACGCATAAACGATACTCATTATACAGAAATATATAAAATCTTGAATTGTTGAGGTCGTTACAAACCATTAAAATTGTGATTGCTTTTCTTGAGCAATTAGCGAAGAAACTGTTGAATCTCGACAATATGAATTGTGAACACTAAGCAAAAAATAAGAAACAAAACAGAACAAAAACTAACAAATAAACAAAATCAAAAAGCAATGACAGACTTATCATACCCTCAACTATTTATGTAGTTGATTAAACTAGTATGATATTTTTTATAATGGCTATTACAATGTTTGTGCGCGATTGTGATCAAATTGGATTCTGTTAATTTGCATTAATAAAAGAGTGAAAAAAAAAATGAGAAAACAATATGTACATGTTATACATAAACAGTCAGAATTCTCCCAAGATTTGAGCTTTGATATGATTTTAAACAACTCATTTTGCTTTTTAAGAATTTGTCAAAGCTTGAGGAGAAAATGAAAACAATTAATGGTATCCAACGACAAACCTTACAAAAGTAATTTTTACCCATGTCAAATTATAACTGAAATGCTTACATATATCAGTTTCCAAACTTAGTTCTCCAAACAAGATCCAAAATCCATTTTTTGTAATTTTTTCGCATTGTTCGAAGCTGAAGTTAGAGTTCTCAGAGTACAGGATGGCATAGTAAGAAACGTTGTAGCAGAATGTGATTACCATCATAATTGCCATGAACGCAAATGTATCTGAAAACTGCAGTTTTGAATATAATTACAATGCAAACCAGTAAAGATATATATTTATGTTCATATTTTCGTTTAAACATTTGACATTCATTTGAAATACACTGGATGATCCATAGATTTCCAACAATTTGTCCATAGCAATATTTTTAGCATGTATGTTTTATAATTCAATCTTCAATCTAAATAGAAACTATCTCATCTAACTAAAGAATACATTTTCAAAAATCCGACAAAGATGTGCAAAATTCGAGAATTGAATGTTTTTATTATTGTTCACGATATCTTACTCAATGTTAGTGAATATAATTTGAAACTAGACAACTACGCACCCATATGCAAGTTTCTATACTTACCATTTTTTGTATCATAACAAGCTTAGGTCCAAGTAGTTCAGAAATACAAAAAAGGTTCAACACACGAATGCACAACATGACGAATGCTATTACCAAAAATACCCTTGATGCATTTGTATACATAGACCCCTCTCCAATTTTCAAAAACATTCCACAGAAATATGTTCCCAATGATGTCCAGTCAAGAATGTTCCATTTGTCTTTTACATAGGAGAGAAACTTTTCTCGATGTATTGAAATTGCCATCTATAGATAACAAAATATGAGACAATATTCACACACTTTGTTGTCATTTTTATATACAAGACATGAATTAAAATAATATTAGTTTTTGTTAGAGCAAACCTCTTTATAAAGCAATTGAAGGCTTTTCAGAGAGACAAACATCAAAAGTAAATGTAATGTTTAAACAATCTTTCAACCATAAAATAAATAAAATAATGATGGAAAAAAAAGTTTGCAAACTTATGAGTATTTTATTAAAATGCTTTATTTTCGATACATGCACGTTTCTAGTCAGTCATTTCTACGAATTAAAATTTCGTAACCTATGGAATTTGAATATTTAAAGGTAAAAACAAACTTAAAACCGTGGTAGTAAATTCACTTTTACTATTTCTAATAATTTCAGAGAAAAAGGTGTTTTATTCCAACTAATTTCGGTTTTTACTGCTTATACCCTTTGGAGATGTCTTTTGTTTATTATGTATATGCACATGATTTCTTCATTGATATTTATTTACTGATAAAAGATAACCGAAAAAATAACAGTAAGTATATTAGTTTAAAGTAAACAATCTATTTTTGGTATTGTTCATAACACTATATCTCTGAGGATGTTAGAATTGTCAAAGATACAGATAATCTTACCTGCCTATATTTCAGTATTATATATGTAAAGAATTATTTCAAATCATAGATATAAAAAGACACATGCTAACCATTACATTGATTAATTATGACATTTTTTGGATGTATAAATATAACCCGAGGGGACGAAAACGCATAAAAGTAGAACACCCTCCTCTCCCCCGAGAATCTAGTTAGATTTTCTAATGAAGCATATCAGTATATCGAAAGTATATACAAAATCA
This sequence comes from Saccostrea cuccullata, assembly GCF_032062105.1. NCBI lineage: Eukaryota > Metazoa > Mollusca > Bivalvia > Ostreida > Ostreidae > Saccostrea > Saccostrea cuccullata. The sequence goes on along the minus strand of NW_026933663.1, from coordinate 440,815 downwards.
AAAGTCAATTAAACAATACTAAATAAGAATATAGCAAATTCGGACCTCCAAATAATCGAAGATGGTATTAGGTGCCATGTAAAAGTAAACATTCCCTGCCGATCGGTCACATCCGCCGTGTGCTCTTAGTCATAATCGGGAAATAACGGAAAATCCGTCGTCAATTAAGTGTAAAAATAATGAACTAACGATACGGATAAAACATTCAATCAGCATTTGACTCAAAGATAAATTGTATTTGCTGACAACTTCATTGTATCTACCATAGATACTACGAAAACATTACTTTAAATTAGGCAGCTAAAATCCATGTTCTATCAACTAGTTTGTCAATAATTTTCCTTGTTTTAGAAATTGTTCATACGCAGACCATGCTCTTGCGTACCGAATCAACGGAGATATATAAACGAGTTGCAGGTGATGAAGTTATAATTTTTAAAAAGTAAGAGGAGTTGACGATAGCAAAAGTTAATGATATGTCGTTCATCATAGACTAAAAGCGATAAAACCTGTCTACTTGATTTTATATAAAGAGGCCGTATGGTGATGTCATAATGCACTCCTATTTTAGACTCATTGGAACAAGTATAATAAACAGTGGAAGCAAATCATTTTAAGTAGTTTTGTATTTTTCCGGAGAAAAGGCACACTGGTGTGGTCGTTCGGAAGGGGATGGTCACTCCTCCATGGCACTTGATCTCACGTCTGATGTTTTGGAGGTCATTGTTTGTTCATCTCCGTTTTTGTATTGTTTAAAGGACTCTTGATTTTGAATAGTCTTCTCTATCTCCATATACAATGTATTTGATCAGTAATACTTGTATGCATTCCCAAAAAAGTTTGTTTTTGACAAACATTTATATTGATACTAGGTAAACTTGTTCCTATGTTAAGGAAACATAGCTACAATTAAGTTGCACAATACAGCTTTTCTTGAAATACGTGTGTGAGATTGGGGGATTAGTGTTTTTTAACCTAACCTAAGGGTAACTTCGGGTAAGTGGAAGGAAAAAAAACAGGAAATTTGGTCAAGTAAACGATTTATCAAGAGATACCTTCGCGCATAAAAACCTGAAAGGGAAATATAAAGATAAATTTTGAAAGCAGATCAATGTTTAAGGCACCTGTATTAATTCGTATTGATGACATAAAAATAAACATAACAAGAAATGTATCAACAAAAATATTTTTTCTTCATGTTTTGCAATTGTTCATCATAATTCATTTAGATTGAAAAGCTTAGTTTTTTACGCTGTAAATTGAAATGGAGACAAAATAACAAATCATAAAAATAAATCTCGCCTATGTAAGCAGTGGGCATCTCAATACGAACTAGTGCTAATTGTAACGGGGACCGTTACAGATGTTCCCCAAACGCTCCCCAACTCCCTTTTGGTGCCATATTCCCTGTAATCTCTATTAGATAAGAAATACTTTATGGAATTTAGACTTAATCAAGATCTTCCTAGAGAAATACAAAATATATTTAAAAACAGGCATTGCACGCGTGTTCATGTACGTAACGACCATATTATCTTGTCTACAATATCTCAAATTTTAATATACTTAATATTAAAGCATTTAATCCAAAAGTATTAAAAAATTCACTCATTCGAGTGTATTTTTAATTTTACTCATTTAACGTGCACGCACGTGGAAGCACGTGCATAATGACTACACCTTTTTGTAGAAGTCCCTTATATTTATCTATGTTCTAAATCCCATCCTGTTTGGTTGAAAAACAAGGGAGTTACAGCCATTTGAAGTTTCAGCCAATCAGATTACAGCACACATGCATGCGCGTGATTTCATAAATTTTTATCTTAATCGCATTGAAGAATATCTAAATGAATGACTATATTTTAAAATTCCAAACATTTCGTCAAAAAACAAAGGAGATATAGCCATATAAAGTTTCAGCCAATCAGATTGCTGCACACATGCATGCGCGTGATTTCATGAATTTTTTCTATATCATATTTTAGGATATCTTAATGCATGACTATGTTTTAAATTTCAAAGCATTTCGTCAAAAAACAAAAGAGATATAGCCATTTAAAGTTTCAGCCAATCAGATTGCAGCACGAGCGCATGCGCATGCTTTCATGAAAATTTTTATATAAAATGCTGTAGATCTTTGTAATGTAGGACTATGTCCAAAATTTCAAAAGATTATGACAAGAAACAAGAAAGATATTGAGACTTTAGTTTCAGCCAATCAGAGCAAAGCGCACGTGCATGCACGTGAGATCTTGCTATTTTGACCATGCCATCTTGTCTATACTACTAATGTATCCTTACTTTATGAGTTTCAAAAAAATTCATCAAGAAAAAGAAAAGTTTCAGCAATATCCATTATATTGGTCATTTCATGTGTTGCACGTGCGCGCTCTTGCAAGCACGTGCGCGCAAAATGACCTTCGTTCGGCAAATCTACATAACAAGTCTACTGACCCTAAAAACATTTTACCGTAGTCGGATGTGTAGTTTACAAGATCACCCGTGAACCAAATTTTCCCAGGAAGAAGAAAAAATAATAATAACTAGAAACGATCTCGTTGCAAGCAACGAGTAGGTCTTCCGTCCGATTCCGAAAAATAACCCATAAAATCGAGCTGAAAGTGGATTAAACACATTTTGGACATACTGGTAATTGAAACGGGTCACTAGCGTGTAAATCCAATACGCTTATCGATTACGCTATTTGAACAACTACTCTTACTTCACTTGTATGTACATATAATTCTGCAACAGTTAATCTGTCTTGGAATTATGAAAGAAGGGTCACTATTCATAATTTCGCGCCAAACGCAACGAGTAAATCTTAGCGAATTTCTCTTGGAATGTTCATGGTCCTTCGGATGAGACGGTATAGACCGAGGCCCCGTATCACAGCAGGTGTGGCAGGATAAAGATCTCTCCCTGCTCAATAGCCCTGAGTGCCGAGCATAGGCCTAAATTTGCAGCCCTTCACCGGCAATGGTGCCGTCCCCATATCAGTGAAATATTCTGGAGAGGGACGTTAAACAGTATACAATCAATCAATCAATCGTATATAGGCAAATAACATTAAAGCAGTGAAACAGCTATGAATGGTTAATTTTTCAATTTTCAATCACGAAAGTTGACTATTCCGATTACTTAACACTTTCATCAAAAGGGTGGTAATTTTCACCGAAAAAATGCCTCGATCCCCTTTCGAGGGTCAAGAAATAAGATTTCATTATGTTCAATAATTTGCATTGAGAAAATAAAATGTTTATATAGGTCAATTAAACAGTCTTTGAAAAATTGTTATCTTTAAAAATAAAATATTTTCTTATTGTAACAGTTGTCCTTTCTATTGATTTAATATGACACAAGTGTGCATTAGAAAACAGTAGTCACGTTTTTTACTTACTACATTCTTGAAAAAACTATCTATTATAACTATGATTTAAGCTATGTGTTACCGTGATGCAAAACAAAAGATATAGATATTGTACTTCATTTGCACATTAATTCTTTTCTATTTCTACTTTGAGAAACAACCAAAACCAATTAAAGAAGACTTGTAAGTAGACCTTGGATAATAAATGTAGTTTGACACCGAATTGCAACGAACCTACGACGTGACAATCCAAGTATCCCTACACATTTCATTGCTCCTTATGTTACTTTCGTTCAAGCAAACGCTCGGCTGCCTCTGTAAACCCCTATTGCGAAATGTCGGAATTGACAGAGACCGCCGCCATTAAGATCCCGCTTCAGACTTTTGAATGTTAATATCTCGGGTTCGAATTCATCAATTTACAAACAAATTATATATTCAGCCTAATGAGAAATGTTTCTATCAACCATACAAATATGATTTGAAAATATTGAAAAACAAAAAAGTTCAAAAATTTGACTTTTTTTTCTTTGCATGCCGTTACGACAGGAAGTAGAGACGACGTACAAAAGATCGCGTCTTGGATAGTACTTATCACGATCTATAATTCCTGAAAGTTTCACAGTGATATCTTTTACCGTTCTTTAGATTATCCGCGAACAAGATGTCAATTTAAAATCAGAAAATTGTCCGTAACTTGGCACCAGAGAGGAATTTTATAAAAATCTCCAGGATATAATAACTGCAGATAGCAACACATTGTTCCAGCAAATTTCATAAAAATCCATCCAGTAGTCTTCGAGAAATCACGTGCACAAAATTTGATGGTCAGAAAAATAATAATTATAACGAGCTCAAGCGAGCTTCAACGCCTTTTGCGCTGGAAAGATATAGACTCAAAAAAGCAATTTAGCAATCCTTCCTCTATCTTCACTGAAAAATTTCAAGTCAATATCTTCATTCGTTTTTTAGTGATTGCCCGGACAATCTGACCCTCTTAAAATCAGTAAATCGTCCATATCTCACGACCGGAAGTGACGACGTACTTATAAAAAATTTCCAATAAGGTTCAGACCAATATCTATCAGATCTGAAAGTTTCGTGAAAATCGACCGAGCTGTTTCCGAGAACTGGCGTGCACAAAAATCGGTAAGAAAAAAAAAATAATAATAATAACTAGATACGATCTCGTTGCGAGCAACGAGTAGGTCTTCCGTCTGATGTCTCGTTGATTAAATCCTGTGTTGGGATAATTCCATTAATAGGATAGAAATGTCAAAAGGCACAAGAATTCTTTTTAATCACGAAAGTGGACCATTCCGTTTACCTACACTTTCATTAAAAAGGTGGTATGTTTCACCAAAAAAATTCCTCGATCGTCCTGCGAGGGTCAAGGAATAAGATTCCATTATGTTCAATAACTTGCATTGAGAAAAAAAATGTTTATAAAGGTTAATTAAACGGTCTTTAAAAAATAGTTTAAAAAAATGTTTTCTTATTGTAACAGTTGTCCTTTCTATTAGTTTAATATGACACAAGTGTGCATGGGAGAACAATGGTCACGTTTCGTACTTACTATATATATTGTTTCTTGAAAAACTATTAATTATAACTATGATTTAAGTTAATTGTGTTTCCTTGATGCAAAACAAAAGATAGTAGATATTGTACTCAATTTGCACATTAATTCTTTTCTATTTCTACGTTGAGCACCAACCAAAACCAATTAAAGAAGACTTGTAAGGAGACCTTGGATTATAAATGAAGTTTGACGCAGAATTGCAACGAACCTACGACGTGACAATCCAAGTATCCCTACACATTTCGTTGTTCCTTATGTTACTTTCGTTCAAGCAAACGCTCAGCTGCCTCTGTAAACCCCTATTGCGAAATGTCGGAATTGACAAAGACCGCCGCCATTTTGATCCCGCTTCATATTTTTGAATGTTAATTTCTCCAGTTCGAATTTATCAATTTACAAACAAATTATATATTCAGCCTAATGAGATATGTTTCTATCAGCCATACTAATATAATTTGAAAATATTGAAAAACAAAAAAGTTGAAAAATTCCACTTTTTAAATATGCATGCCGTTACGACAGGAAGTAGAGACGACGTACAAAAGATCGCGTCTTGGATAGTACTTATCACGATCTATAATCCCTGAAAGTTTCACAGTGATATCTTTTACCGTTCTTGAGATTATCCGCGAACAAAATGTCATTTTAAAATCAGAAAATTGTCCGTAACTTGGCACCAGAAAGGAATTTCCAAAAAATCTCTTGGATAAAATAACTTCCGATAACAACACATTGTTCCTGCAAATTTCATGAAAATTCATCCAGTTGTCTTCGAGAAATCGCGTGCACAAAATTAGATGGTCAGAAAAATAATAATAATAATGAGCTCAAGAGAGCTTCAACGCCTTTTGCGCTAGAAAAATATAGACTCAAAAAAGCAATTCAGATATCCTTCCTCTACCTTCACTGAAAATCTCAAGTCAATATCTTCATTCGTTTTTAGTGATTGCCAGGACAAGCTGACCCTCTGAAAATCAGTAAATCGTCCATATCTCACGACCGGAAGTGACGACGTACATATAAAAAATTTCCAATAAGGTTCAGACCAATATCTATCAGATCTGAAAGTTTCGTGAAAATCGACCAAGCCGTTTCCGAGAACTCGCATGCACAAAATCGGTAAGAAAAAAAAAGAATAATAATAATAACTAGATGCGATCTCGTTGCGAGCAACGAGTAGGTCTTCCGTCCGACATCTCGTTGTATACGACCTGTGTTGGGATAATAACATTAATAGGATAAAAATGTCAAAAGGCACAAGAATTCTTCTTAATCACGAAAGTGGACCATTCCGATTACCTACAATTTCATGAAAAAGGTGGTATGTTTCACCGAAAAAATTCCTCGATCGTCCTACGTGGGTCAAGGAAAAAGATTCCATTATGTTCAATAACTTGCATTGAGGAAAAAAAATTATAGAGGTTAATTAAACGGTCTCTGAAAAATAGTTATCTTTAAAAAAAATGTTTTCTTATTGTAACAGTTGTCCTTTCAATTAGTTTTATATGACACAAGTGTGCATGGGAAACCAGTTGTCACGTTTCGTACTTACTATATATATTGTTTCTTGAAAAACTATTAATTATAACTATGATTTAAGTTATGTGTTTCCGTGATGCAAAACAAAACATAGTAGATATTGTACTCAATTTGCACATTAATTCTTTTCTATTTCTACTTTGAGAAACAACCGAACTAATTAAAGAAGACTTGTAAGGGGACCTTGGATTATAAATAAAGTTTGACGCAGAATTGCAACGAACCTACGACGTGACAATCCAAGTATCCCTACACATTTCATTGTTCCTTATGTAACTTTCGTTCAAGCAAACGCTTGGCTGCCTCTGTAAACCCCTATTGCGAAATGTCGGAATTGACAAAGACCGCCGCCATTTTGATCCCGCTTCATATTTTTGAATGTTAATATCTCGAGGTTGAATTTATCAATTTACAAACAAATTACATATTCAGCCTAATGAGATATGTTTCTATCAGCCATACTAATATAATTTTAAAATATTGGAAAACAAAAAAGTTGAAAAATTCGACTTTTTTTTCTTTGCATGCCGTTACGACAGGAAGTAGAGACGACGTACAAAAGATCGCGTCTTGGATAGTTCTTACCACGATCTATAATCCCTGAAAGTTTCACAGTGATATCTTTTACCGTTCTTGAGATTATTCGCGAACAAAATGTCATTTTAAAATCAGAAAATTGTCCGTAACTTAGCACCAAAAAGGAATTTCCAAAAAAATCTCTTGGATTAAATAACTTCAGATAAAAACACATTGTTCCTGCAAATTTCATGAAAATCCATCCAGTTGTTTTCGAGAAATCGCGTGCACAAAATTAGATGGTCAGAAAAACAATAATAATAATGAGCTCAAGAGAGCTTCAACACCTTTTGCGTTAGAAAAATATAGACTCAAAAAAGCAATTCAGATATCCTTCCTCTACCTTCACTGAAAATCTCAAGTCAATATCTTCATTCGTTTTTTAGTGATTGCCAGGACAAGCTGACCCTCTGAAAATCAGTAATTCGTCCATATCTCACGACCGGAAGTGACGACGTACATATAAAAAATTTCCAATAAGGTTCAGGCCAATATCTATCAGATCTGAAAGTTTCGTGAAAATCGACCAAGCCGTTTCCGAGAACTCGCGTGCACAAAATCGGTAAGAAAAAAAAAGAATAATAATAATAATAATAACTAGAAACGATCTCGTTGCGAGCAACGAGTAGATCTTCCGTCCGATTCCGAAAAATAACCCATGAAATCGAGCTGAAAATGGATTAAACATATTTTGGACACACTGGTAATTGAAACGGGTCACTAGCGTGAAAATCCAATACGCTTATCGATTACGCTATTTGAACAACTACTCTTACTTCACTTGTATGTACATATAATTCTGCAACAGTTATTCTATCTTGGAATTATGAAAGAAGGGTCACTATTCATAATTTCGCGCCAAACGCAACGAGTAAATCTTAGCGAATTTCTCTTGGAATGTTCATGGTCCTTCGGATGAGACGGTATAGACCGACGCCCCGTGTCACAGCAGGTGTGGCAGGATAAAGATCCCTCCCTGCTCAATGGCCCTGAGTGCTTAGCATAGGCCCAAATTTGCAGCCCTTCACCGGCAATGGTGCCGTCTCCATATCAGTGAAATATTCTGGAGAGGGACGTTAAACAGTATACAATCAATCAATCGTATATAGGCAAATAACACTAAAGCAGTGAAACAGCTATGAATGGTTAATTTTTCAATTTTCAATCACGAAAGTTGACTATTCCGATTACTTACACTTTCATGAAAAAGGTGGTATGTTTCACCGAAAAAAAAATGCCTCGATCGCC